>NC_081533.1:16014364-16291864 GCF_030273125.1 Centropristis striata
AGGATTTTTCTTTACTATTTAAAAAAAAAGCTATAATAATAAATGATAAAAGATAAAATAGTATATATTATTATTATTATTATTAATAACAACAGCAACAACAACAACAACAATAATAATAATAATAATAATAATAATAATAATTCTTTGCATTTCATGAGGGTTAACTGAATCAAAAACATTACATAATTTAAATAAATTAAATCATTATTTTTTTATATTTTGATATTAAAGTCACAGTGTAACACTTTCCATACATTTTTGAAAAAATGATACATCAGGAGTCTTAACTGACTTCCTTGTTTTGAGTTTTTACATGGGCTATTATTATCTGGTATTCAGTAAAAGTATTATAAAGGCAGCCATACTGTACAGCAGATCAGTGTTCTATATTTATTCGTAATTTTTTTTCTTTGTATGCTTTAACTGCATTGTCTAAATACAAAGTGCCTGCAGCTGTGAACTGGTAGGTGGGTCGACGACATAAACACAGGCTGTAGGAAGTGACAGATCAGAGCACAGAGAAGAAAAAGCTTCAAGCTCCAGAGTTTGTGCAGCTCCGACTCCTCACTGCTACTAAATGTGATAAAAGAGCTGTGAGCCGTGGACCGTTACGGGGTCAAGTCACTCAGAATCAAGTCAAGTGAATCAGACGACTTCTGTTGTCGCTGCAACATGTGGCCGTGTCTCTGCAGCTGGATTCAAACGGAGTGAATCACTTTACAAGGGAAGGGGGAAAAAAATGCTTTTCATCCCCCAAATGAAAATAAAAATGCATATCAGAAAAGAAAATGTTGTTTGATAATAATCCGGCTCAGAAATGAGATATTTACATCAGCAAAGTGATGAATTTAAGAAGTCAAGATTAAGTGGATTATACTATAAGTATAGAGTATATATTTAATATATGCTTGAAAACACACTCTCGTACTACACATCCAAACACACACAGGATATAATGAGGATAATGGATATTGTGGAGTAGCTTTTAATGGAGAAATTGAAGTACTATTAAAATGGCAAATGGAATATTTTGCAGCTATTAAAAAACCTGATTTACATACGAAACTAAATAACTGTTTAGTTTTTTATTTATCATGAAAGATGCAAATTAATTGTTTCAGCGGAGTGTTTCACAAACCACAAACAGGTTTGAAAGGCTTGTTTTCTTTAAAAAAAAAAAAAAAAATTGCCAAAAATACACCATTCATCATAGCTAGAAACTGTAAAAACAAAAATGATCATCAAATTATTTTTTGATTTGATGGTCATTAAACAAGTCGCTATCATCAGGAAAAGTTCCCAAATGTAAGTGTTAAGTTGTGATAAATAGTCAAAATCACTTTTTAAAATGG
Source organism: Centropristis striata (assembly GCF_030273125.1). NCBI lineage: Eukaryota > Metazoa > Chordata > Actinopteri > Perciformes > Serranidae > Centropristis > Centropristis striata. The sequence goes on from NC_081533.1 coordinate 16,015,720, forward strand.
TCATCAAAAGTAAACGGTTTGCACAAACTAAATCCTGTTAAAAACATTAAATTCTGCGTTTGTCTGCGAATCTGTGAAGCCATGTATGACTCTGGTGAGACCAACGGTCATGTGACAAAAAATCAGCAATGTTTTCACTGAACGGCAATTTAACGTACATAAAAATGTAAATAGTTCAATGTGTATAAAAACATTTCCCCAATATAAATATGACACTGGATGGCACAAAATGTTGTATGTATACATTCCATTTTTTCCAATTTTTGGAAAAAAAATTATTAAAGAAATTACTCAAGAAATTCTACTTGCAACTTTGCTTTGTTTCCGTTTTTTTATTTTTTACATTATAAGTGTTACGGTGCACAAAAGACATTTTTATGTTTTTTCATAGAGGTGCAGGCCCAAACGAACAGCAGTGAGATGAATATTTAAAGCTGGAAGTCATTTAACCGAACATCATCAACCTCCCTGAAAATTTTCCATGAATCATAATTGAAAACTGATATAAACGCAGTCATGTTGCGACTTTATGTGACAACGCGAGGCTCCAGTATCGACTTACTGGGTCAACAGTCTGCAGCCCGCAGCACCGTCACTGTCTCAGTTTACCCAGGTTATAGTTCGATATTATGTCTCAATTCTTCTTGCTCAAGTTTCATGATCGTTTTCAACACCCTGGAAATCAGATCGCTTTGATGTGTGTGTGTGTGTGTGTGTGTTACTCCTTACATAAGAGTCAGTGGTTAAACGATTATTTTACAGTTTTTGGAATGTATAATTACTTTCAACAACAGTTTAAAAAAAGTCCCACCCCCCCCATTTTTATCAGAAATAGTCATTCTATTTCCGATAAAATATGGGGGGGGGATTTTTTTTTGTATTTGCTTGTTTCTGTCTTGTATGCTTGTTTTATTTGCTGTTCAGCACTTTGTAATGTTTTGTTTTGAAAAGTGCTCTATAAATAAAGTTTATTATTTATTATTATTATAAAAAATAACTGAGGAATTGTCTCAAAACTTACTTTTTTACTGTAAAAATGACAGTCATTATTTTTATTTTGACATTTTTTTTAAAGTTACATTTTTTTACAACCTTTTTGGTTGATATGAAATCTATTTCATCTATCTGGTTTTATGACTAAATAAACTTATTGGGGCTGAGATGGATCAGACAAAGGAAATAAAGGAACATTTATTGTGACCTATTGAATCTCGCACCCAACAAATACCCCATTACAAAAAAACTAAAACTAACACTAAAACTAATAAAAACTAAACTAAAACTAAGCATTTTCCAAAAAATTAAAAACTAATTAAAACTAGCAAACACACTCTAAACACTAATTAAAACTAACTGAATTTGAAAACAAAAAATCACAACAAAATTAAAAAACTAAAACTAATGAAAAATATATAAATAAAAACTATTAAAACCTTGTAACAGAGTCAGTCACCTTTTGTAGGTGAGTCAGAGTGTTTATGTAAAAAGAAACGGTGTATTTTTAGCGATCTCTTAAAGAAAACGTACTTTTCAAGGTGGTTTAAAATCATAAATCAGGATTCAACAAGGTCTAAATAGACTTATTATATACTGTTGTATACACTCATTATGTATGACTGTATGTCTTATTATGCATACACATTTTATGTCATAAGTAGAATAAGCATCAGCAGTTTATATGTGTAATAATGAACAGTTTTTTGTAGGCGAGTCAGAGTGTTTATGTAAAGCTAAGGTGGAGTTAAAGCTAAATATAGATTTTCTTTCTTTTTTTCTTTTTCCTCCATTGCAATCCCTCTTTTCATTTCTCTTTTTCTTTTTCCCGTCTCTCTCTCTCTTCCTCATTAACTCTCATTCTTTTCCTCTGATCGATAATGCTCTCCCATCTCATCCCTCCGTCTGTTTACTCCCCAGATCGTTACCTCCTCTTCCTCCTCCTCCTCCTCCTCCTCCTTGTTTCACTGTGATTTCTCCTTCATCCTCCAGCTCTCCTCTCCCCTCTCTTTTATAACGCCTACTGTCCCTGGTCGATTTTCATTCCTCTTTTACATCCACGCCGTCCGCCCCTTCGGTCCTCATTCAGTCCTCATGTGTCAATATTTCTCCTCTTTTTGTCATCTTTCCGCTCTTTTACCTCCATGAACATTTTCTCTGTCCTTTTCTTTCCTCCATCTGCTGCTTCTTCTACAGACTCTGAGGCAAATTCCCTCATTTGCTCATTTGGGTTGTTTGCACGTTTGATAAAAGTTGTAAGGAAAGATGCATCACACTGTGCTCACAGAGAGGCTCCAGAGATGCAAATGTCAAAAGTACAATCAGGAAAAAACACATCGAGCAGGAAAAATCCCCCTGTGACTTTTATGTTAAATATGCAGATAAAGCACACTGTAAAACACTATCTAATTATATCAGAAATAGGGCGTAAAATTAAAAATTGTATATCACAACTCAAATTACCTGGGGCTGCTGATGGCAGTATCAAAATGACCAAAAAAAGACACAAAATGACAGAAAAAAAACGAAATTACTTAAAAAAGACACAAAATGACCAAAAAAAGACACAAAATGCCTAAAAAAAGACACAAAATGACCAAAAATGACAGAAAATGATGAAAAAAGACATGACTGAAAAAAAATAAATTACTTTAAAAAGACAGAAAATTACCAAAAAAATTCACAGAATTACCAAAAAATACAAGAAATTATTTTAAAAAAGACACAAAATGACCCAAAAATGACCAAAAAAGACAGAAAATGACCCAAAAAGATGCAAATTGACCAAAAAATACACAAAATTACCAAAAAAAGACACAAAAAAAGTAATTTAAGGGACCTTCCACACACAACACGGTAAAGTGCCATTCATATAAAACTCACATTAAACTTTCATATCAAGGTGGGGGCCACAAAATATCGTCACGAGGGCCGCAATTGTCCATTTTTTAAAATACATAATCTGTAATATAACTTTTATGTCACCCTTTATAAATGTTTTTTTACAGTGTAATTTCAACTTTTGGTGAATTTTGGAGAAATCTACAGACACAAATAGTCTGTGTGAAGTTAAATAAACACCTGTATTCTGAATGTTTTCTGGTCTAAGTGGAGCACTTCTACATCTCCATCAGTTTGATATATATATAAAACTGAGTCGGATGTGCACTAAGAGTTTGTGTCGCTCTTAAAGGATGTTGGACTATTTGTCAAATAAAAAGGAGACACGCTGAGATGAGGTGACCCCTCTGCTCGGCCTGTTATCGACAGGTTCTCTATTGTGACGGATGGAGCAGACCGCCACGTGTCTAGACCATAATAATCTGCTTTCTCACCCACTAAAACTCATCCTGCACAGTCTGCTGGTCTGAACAGCTTGACCTCGAGGAATAAAGGCGCCATCAGCCATCTGAGCTTTGCACTGTGGGTGTGATGTCGCTCTTAGTTTGACAAACTTCTGTCGGCCGCTGAATGTCATCTTGTTTGAGAAAATAAAGGAGCAACTTGACCTTTAACCCTCTGAACTCCAAGCTGTTTAAGGGCATTTTTTGGTCTTTACATTTTACTCACTGTGCCCTTTTTTTTTCACTGTAATATAAAAGTGCTGCAGGCTGGAGGTGGGGACAACTCATAAATGTCTTTTGTGCAGAATAACACAGATATAATGACTTAAATCATAGAAAAGAGGAAAAAATGCAAGTTGAATTTAAATATTATAAATATATTTATTTATTTTTAATTGGAATAAAATGGAATTTATATAAACAACACTTTTCCAAGAACCCACAAGTGTTGTGAATATCGGGGGAAAAAAATGGGTCTTCACATGCTATACACATTGAACTATTTGCATTTTTATAGCCTCTCCTGTCCTCTCCTCTCAGCTCTGTGTAAACAGATTGTCAGTGAATATTTGTCATGTGTCAGCAGAATCAATCATGGCTTCAGAGTGTCTCTGAGGAGCAGAATTTAATGTTTTTAACAGGATCTAGTTATTACAAACGGTTTATTTTTGGCTGCGTTTTAAATGAGACATGTAGAATAAAGTCATTAATCAATCAATCAATTTAAATCTTCTTTTTGGTTACTTTTTATACCTGAAACTGTTGTAGCCTATGATCCGTTCAAGGACTGCTGGAAAGTTCAAATTCTGACAATACTGCCTGTTTTTACAGTTTCTTTCTATGATAAATGGTTTATTTTTGGCGATTGTTCACAGAAAATAACTATCTGGAGGATAAGCTCATTAGCAGTTTTTAACTGAGCTGTGGGATTCACACACCCTGCAACTTTGAACAAAATCAGCTGATTCTGAGTTGCTCATATTAGCACGAAGACAAAGTGTAAATAAGTCAAACTTTAGTGTCATCTGGAGGCTCATTTCTCCTCTTTGGGTACAGACTTACTGCCTCTAATCACATTACAGCAACTTTATAACTTAAGTAATGAGTAAAACAAGTTGCAGCATGAACGCCGACCAGATAAAGAGAATTATGAAAGAATGAACTTCGACCAAGCTGGTTGAAAAACGCAGTAACGTGTTGAAATACTGCACCATGGGGACTTGCACAAGCAGAGTAGCTGCACTGTTGCTAAATACATGTGTATTCATGCACAAGTGTGTATGTGTGTGTGTGTGTGTGCCCTCTGTGTGGTTTTAAGAGGGTTTCTCTCTAAGCTAATGAAACTGAACTCCTCTCCTCCTACACTCTTTTCATGTTAACCCTTTGATACACAACATATAAACACCTTCTAATGCATAACATGGTCAAAAATGACCCTCATTCATTCCCCATGTTATTTAATGCTGCTGTGTGTTTCTGTGCTCTATCTTTTGATATCAACTTATTTTATGATTGAATATTCCAAGTATTCTTTAAATATCTTGTTTTTGATAACAACAGATCATTATTTCCATTTTGCCTCTCGTACTTTATGAAGAAAAACAGTTTTTGTATTATTACATAGCTACGACTTGGCTAAATAGCTTACTAAGCTAACTACTTAGCCAAGAAGTTAGCTAAGTTGTTAGCTTAGCAAGCTACTTAGCTAAATATTTAGCTAAGAAGTTAGCTTAGCAAGATACTTAGCTAAATACTTAGCCAAGAAGTTAGCTAAGTAGTTAGTTTAGCAAGATACTTAGCTAAATATTTAGCCAAGAAGTTAGCTAAGAAGTTAGCTTAGCAAGATACTTAGCTAAATACTTAGCCAAGAAGTTAGCTAAGTAGTTAGTTTAGCAAGATACTTAGCTAAATATTTAGCCAAGAAGTTAGCTAAGAAGTTAGCTTAGCAAGATACTTAGCTAAATATTAGGCCAAGAAGTTAGCTAAGAAGTTAGCTTAGCAAGATACTTAGCTAAATACTTAGCCAAGAAGTTAGCTAAGCAAGATACTTAGCTAAATATTAGGCCAAGAAGTTAGCTAAGAAGTTAGCTTAGCAAGCTACTTAGCTAAAAAATGGATATGGGTCATTTTTGACCCATGTTGTTCATTAGAAGAGTTGTGACACAAAAAGGGATTTTATTAAAAAATGAATAAAGGAAACATAACAATTAGGATGTATGACTAATTGAGGAAAACCTGGAATACTGAATGATGAAAATAATTTATTGCAAAGATATAGAACATAAAAACTCATACATATCGGGTCACTTTAGACCCATGTTGTGCATCAAAGGGTTAACCTCACCTTCCCTTGCCTCCGCTCCACCTACCTCTCCTCTCCCTCCATTACTCTCTCCCGTCGGGTTTTAGTGTTTACATAAAATGCACAAAGTTAAAATAACCTCACTGCTGCGCGGACATGTAAGTGTCCACAAGAAGATAAATCCACACACATAAACACACACGCTGACGGAAACACATGGCCGCCGTGTTTTGACAATCTTCCAACACGCTGATGCTGTATTTGTTTAACAAAATGACCTCCTAAATTTAGCCTCCATATCCCAGAGGGAGGCTCTAAAAATGGAGACAAGTCGTTGTGTGTGTGTGCGCGCCTGGTTTTATTATATGTGTAATGTGTGCACGTCTGCACTGTCTGAATTCTTGTGGCTACGAGAGGAATTCTTCTGGTTTGGAGTGTTTTCATAAAGGGAGAAATCAGCAGCAGTGGTCATCTGTTTGACACTGTGAGAAAAAGGCCTCTGCTGATTGTGTTTTACTGACATGAATATGTAATTCTCCCTCGAGCTGGATCAGGTACGGCAGCATGTGTTCTGCTAGTGGAGGTGTAGGAAGCTGTAAGGATTACAGTACGTGTGTGTTTTTAACTGTAGGCGGGTTATTCTGTGCGTTTATGTGGGTGGGCGCTCCGCTCGCTGTACATTAACTAGAATGGTTTCAGTTTTATCAGCTTTTCATGGTCGCATCATGTAAATTGTTGAAATTGTTGTGTAACTGCAGAAAGGAATCGATCGTTGCTCGTTCTACTTAACAAAATCATTGCATCCTGAGCTGTTTCAGGGCCGTTTTCTGCTGTTTTTAAATTCTGCTCATGCACTGTGCCCTTGTATTTCACTGTAATATATAAAATATATATACTATATATAACTCCTGCAGCTCTGTGAAATCAACACAATCATGGCTAGAAGTGGGAACAGCTAAAACATGTCTTTTCTGCAGAGAAAATGACATAAATCGTAAAAAAAAAATATATATATATATATATATGTATAAAAAAAGTGCATATACATCTCTAATAAATATATATATTTAAAAAAATTGGAATAAAATGTAATTTATATAAACAACACTTTTCCAAGTGCCTACAAGTGTCATGAATACTGGGGGGAAAAAGTGGGTCCCCACATGCTATACATATTGAATTATTTGCATTTTTACAGCCTCTCCTGTCCTCTCCTCTCAGCTCTGTGTAAACAGATTGTCAGTGAATATTTGTCGTGTGTCAGCAGAATCAATCATGGCTTCAAAGTGTCGCTGAAGAGCAGAATTAAATGTTTTTAACAGGATCTAGTTATTAGAACAGTTTATTTTTGGCTGCGTTTTAAATGAGACATGTATTCTACAAAGGGATTTTGACAGAAATATCACAATTTTAAGCTTCATTTTGATTCCTTTTTCTTACAAAAACTTTCCTAACCTATGATCCGTTCAAGGAGTGTCAGAAAGTTCATATCACAACAATAATGCCTGTTTTTATAGTTTCTTTCTACGAAAAAAATGCATTTTTTGGCGATGTTTTAAAGAAAACAAACGTTATAATCACACTAAATTTTCCTGAAATAATTCTAACGCTATCATCAAGCTTTTTAAGAGTAAAATTGGAGCAATTTTAAAGGACTTTTTTGAAAATGTCTTAAATGAGACATGTAGAATAAAGGGATTTTGACAGAAATATCACAATTTTAAGCTTCGATTTGGTTACTTTTTCTAACGGACACAATTGGAAACTGTGATCCGTTTAAGGAAAAGTGTCTTTATGATGAACTATGTATTTCTTTGGAGTCCTTTAAAGAAAACACAATGATTTAATCCTGCCGGTGGGGTTCCTAAATATTGGAAAAATAAAACATGATTCAACTCTGGAAAAGCTCAGGACTGAATAAAAACTCCGCACTGTGCTTCACCTTAAAACTAAAACAGTAAATCCAAATATCAACGAGGAGAAAAGGAGAAGATCCGGGCTGATAACGGAGCAGAAAACAGGTAAAGTAAAAGACTCAAAGAGGCAGATGGTGTGCTGAAGTTTGCCTCAGTGTGGGAACAACATGATTTCTTCCCCTCTGCTGCAGGTGGGCGTGTGCATGTGTGTGTGTGTGCGTGTCTGTGCCAGCGCTATACTTAAAGTACGTATCCCTGCTTGTTCGTGTGAAAGCCAGTGTGTGTGTGTGTGTTGCCTGTTAATGTGACAGGCAACAGATTGCTCCACAGCATGCCTGTACACTCACACTGACAGACTTCTGCAGAGGAAGAAAAAAAAAAGAAGAAGAGTGAAAGAAAGGACGACAAGAGAGGAAAAGAAACCATAAGAGAAGCAAGAAAAAGAGCAAAAAAAGAAGGAAAAGGACAAATGAAAGAGAAAGCAACTCACATAAATGAAGGTTGACAAAAAGAGGAACAGAGAGAAATGATAAAAGAGAGAAGTAGAAAGAAAAGGAACTTGATGCATAAACAAAGAGAGAGGACGGTTGAGGATTTACCATATACAGTAACAGCCCGTTTCTAGAATAAGCTCGGTTTCTCAAACATAGACACGGGGCGACAAAAATAGACTTTCTACAAAGGAGTTCACTGAGTGGTTAGCTGGTGGTGCAGAAAGCATGACAAACTCCTGTGCGAGCGCTCCATCTGTGAGTCTGTGATTCCTCCGCCTATTCGTCAGACTGAAGGGAATCCTGCGCTTCAGCAACAGTAGCTGCACACACACACACACACACACACACACACACACAGAGAATTTAATCATGATCTTATCATGTGCATGCATTTGCTCGCTCCTTCTGCAGACACGTTGCACAAGTGAACGCTCGATGCTTTACTGTAATCCGTGACTGTCTAATTATAATGTGAGGAAGTGAAGTCACACACATGAACTGCAAGCTTACAAAGCTAGCTAGCGTCACTGGATCCCAAATCAGACACGCTTCGGCTAAGATTCTATCAAAATTTCACATTAACTATTAATATAAATGATCATGTTAAGCCCCAATTAATTAAATGATGTGAAACTAAAGTCCGCATATTGTTTTAACCGTGTACGTTATGCTCAGGGGTTTACAATACAAGGGGTTTTGCAAAAGGGATGCTAACGCCGGTGAATTAGCCATGCGCTAACTGTATCCCACATCGGACACGCTTCGGCTAAGATTCTAAATCTAAATTTCACATTAACTACTAATATAAATGATCATGTCATGCTCCCAATTAATTAAATGATGTGAAACTTAAGTCTAACTTCTTATCTTTCGAACTGTATATTATTTTAACCGTGTACGTTAGCCTCAGGTTTACCAGAGTCGGCTAAAGGACGCTAACGCCGGTGAATTAGCCGTGTGCTAACTGTATCCCAAATTGGACACTTGGATTTCCTCCCTGTAAAACAATGAGCTGCTGAGTTTTTCGGGGGAAATTGGATGTTTCTGGGTAAGCCAAAGAAATAACATTGTTATCAACACACCCAGACCATACTTCTGTCCTTCACAATAAAATAAAATACAGTACAGTAAAAAAACAGATGTACTTTTTAGATCGTCGCCTCAGCGTTCTTACTGCTTTCTCTCATCAGAGTTACTTTCGTATTGTAATTAGACATGTAAATCTCCATGTACATGAAGTAAATTGTGTAAAAGTAAAAGTGCGGCATTGCAGATGCATCCGATTTGGGATACGGTCTCTATGCTGCTAACTGAACCTCTAAACCACAAGCTGTTTTTTGCTCTCGTTATATTTTACTCACTGTGGCCTTGTATTTCACTGATTCACTAATTGTTAATACTTTTTACATTTCTACTTGGTTATACTGTAAATTGTTAATACTTTTTCTTGTTTTTTTTTCACTCTTTTTTACTTGTTTATTTGCTAATATTTCTCATATTCCTAGTTTATACTGCTTGTTAACTATTTGTTGTTTTTTGCTATCCACTTTGCTGCTGTAATTCTTGAAATTTCCTTGTTGTTGGACTTATAAAGAAATCTTATCTTTCATGTTGAACTATTTGCATTTGTACAACCTCTACTTGCGACCTCTCCTGTCCTCTCCTCTCAGTTCTGTGTAAACAGCCTGTATTTCTGTCCATCTCAGCAGAATCAATCATGGCTTTACAGTGTCGCTGAGGATCTCAGAATAAGCAAGAATTATAACGTAATTTTTCGAGAATCAGAGAATACATAGACATTTACAGGCCCTGTCCTCATAAAACTTGTTAGCTGCAAACTTCATACATACAGCATTATGTCATTATGAAGCACTCAGGGACACTGGTTTCATGGGAAAACCAGTACAACTGTAACACCACCTTCTTCTCAAATGAAGGTGTGGCTGTGGAAACGCACAGACAAGGATATCAAGCAACTAATTATACTCTTAGTCACATTCAAACGTTAATTGCCTGCAATAAACTCCACTAGAGTTGTTAAGGAACGAGAATTCCCACCACGCCACTGTGTGCTTTTGCCATTCAGCAAAGTTTTAGTTTGCATCCATGTCTGTCCACAATCATCTGTGGACAGTAGACAGATTATTGCCCATACTCTCCTGTCCTCTCCTCTCAGCTCTGTGTAAACAGATTTTCAGTGAATATTTTTAACGTGACCGTTTGTCTCAGCAGAATCAATCATGGCTTCACAGTGTTTCTCAGGAGCAGAATTTAACGTTTTTAACAGGATCTAGTTATTAAAATCTGTTTAAATGAGACGTGTAGAATAAAGTAATTTTGACAGAAATATCAAAATTTTAAGCTTAATTTTGGTTTGTTTTCCTAACTGAAACTTTAATAACTTGCGATCTGTTCGAAGGCCGACGGAAAGTTCAAATTCTGACAATAATGCCTACAATACAGTTTCTTTCTATGATAAACTGTGTATTTTTAGCGAAGAAAACATTGTAGAACATTATGATGTCACAGTGAAATTGACCTTTTGGTTATTAAATGTTATTTTTATCATTATTTTAATGATGATGATTTTTATCATAATAAGATTATCAATTCTTGAGTAATTGCCAAAAACATATTTTGTGAGGTCCCAGTGTGACTTCCAATATCTTTTCAATTGACAAGAAGCTACACGTCGTCTTCCAGTGATGATTCACATGAAAACGTGTTGTTGTTGTTGTACATAGGGCTGGGCGATACATCGATATAAAAGATATATTGATATATTTTTAAATGTCATATGGAATTAGATAATATTGATATATATTGATATAGTTAAAATTTGCACTGTGATCTTTGCGCCAGGCAAGCTGTGGCTTTTATTTAAGATATTTCTTTATTTTAACGTGCACTTTATGAAGCTTTGATTTTTTTTTTTAAAAGGTACCCCTGTTGTTATACAGTATTTATGTCCACTTAAATAAACGGTTTCAATAAAACTACTTGTGACATGTCATATTTGGCTTTGACTTTGACTGAACATGCTCTCACTTTTTTGATAAAAATATCAGGATATATATCGTATATCGATATTCACCCTAAATATATGGGGATATGACTTTTGGTCCATATCGCCCAGCCCTAGTTGTACATTGTACACTGTTTGTTATGCTGCTATTTATAAATCATCCACATATGGAGGGTAAATCATGTTGGCATTTACATGTTAGCACACTTGTTTGCATACACATTCTGCACACACACAAACACACACACACACACACACACACACACACACACGGAACACCACAAACAGGCCGGATTCCCGAGTTGCAATCTTCTCTTTCTTCATGAGCAGATTTACCACAGAGCTCTTCCAGTAAGGTGTGTGTGTCTATGTGTGTCAAAGTCAGGGTGCAACACACACACACACACACACACACACACACACACACACACACGTGCACATGCACAAAGGGTATGTAGGGCACTTCTCTGTTTTGGTGTTACAAATGAAAAACCAGCAGCCAATCCTGTTTGTTTCACCATTTTCTCTCAGACAGACAGACAGACAGACAGACAGACAGACAGACACACACACACACACACACACACACACACACACTAAACAGAACTACAAATGGACTAAAATCTCCTCTATTACGGCCAATAAACACACCTCGTTCCACACACTCACTTCCCATCTTGCCCCCCTTTTTCTTCTTCTTCTTCTTTTTCTCTCTCCATGTCCACCCCTTCTTCTTCTCTTATTGTTTACAGCGACATTCGATCACCTCTTTGTTTAGAAAACAGCGAGCTCCCTTGGCCCCGCTCTTCTCGTTTTCAAAGGATGTGGCTTTTTTTTTTCTTTTTCTCTTTTTGCAAACATGAGTTTCTTTCCTGGTAAAACCCTTCGTGTGTGTGTGTGTGTGTGTGTGTGTGTGTGTGTGTGTGTGTGTGTGTGAAGACTTTTCGGTGTGTATTTGAGAGCATGTTTATGTGTCTTAGGGGGATATTGTGCATGTGTATGAGACCTATTTTTGTGAGTTTGTATGCGGTTTCATTACTCAGATTGAGAAGCTAAGAAAAGGAGAAGAAACGGGGGGTATTTGTTGTGTTTCTGATAACTTGCCAATACCTCTAACTCTAATATGATTCACTGTCTGGCTCAGCTTTAAGCCTGATGACTCAGGAAAGAGAGAGTGGCAGACGCAGAGGCAGCAAGAGACAAAAGGCAGAGTCAGGGAGCAAGATCGAGATGGAAATGGAGAGAAATTGGCGTCCGTGCGACTTCGGGCTGGGTAAGCGCTCCTTCCTAATATGATTATAAATCGTCTTGTCCTCATCTTTTTGTGCCAGTTGTGTCCTTGGCCCGAGCCGCTGGGGGAGGAAGCCTCGTTCCAAAGCCTGGAAAGCCTCTGCAGGCCAACTAAGCCAAAAAGAAATGAAAAAAAAAAGGCCTCTGCAATTAGAGTAAATGCAACAGGGCGTATCAACAAAACGCAGCGTTCAAAAGCTGCAAGATTTGTGTGATGAAATGTGCCAACCCTCATCGGCTCGAGTCACAAAGAGTCGCTGACTGAGATGCTGCACATTTGGCAGATTCTTGCTTAGATTAAATGAAGGTGTTGAGGATGGACGCCAGCAGGAAGTCAGCAAGCCAAACGCACACATGAAGGACAGAAGAGGAGAGTGGGCGTGTCTGTTCGGTGTCTCAGGTCAATATTTTGTCTCGAGGTGTTCTTGACAAGTCAAAACATTGACAAGTGTGTCATTTTAAATTGAATATAATTGGTTTAATACAGTAGGTGGAACATAATAGGCAATTTGAAGATGTTATTAAAGTCTCCAAGACTGTGTTTTTTTTTTCTCCTTATTTTTCTTATTTTCTGTTTAAGTTGTTTGACCTTTTCTTGTTCTGTAAATAAAAATAAAGTTGTCCTCCAAATGTGTGTGATTGTGTGTGTGTGTGTGTGTATGTGTGTGTGTGTGTGTGGGGGGGGGGGGGGGGGGTGACGTGCCAAAAAAAAAAAAAAAAAAAGAAAAAAAAATATGTTGAGATTACACAAGATAAAAATTAAGCAAAAATAGAAAAAAAGAGTCTCCAAGACTCTGTGATGGACATTTTTCACTAGTTTTTTGCAAAACAAAAAAAAAAACAGATTAAACATCTGAACTCCGCAACTTTTTTTCTTCAAGAATGCCAAAATTATACCATTTATAATCATGAAAAAACTTTAACAACGGAAATAATCATGTGATTTTTTTATTTTAATTTAACACGGCACTTAAAGGATTTGTGTGTGAAGAATACATCCATCAGGAAAAAATAACAATAATATTATAATATTATATTATAATATATATATATATTATATTATAATATATATATATTATAATAATAATAATAATAATAAAAAGTCAGGATAATTAATTAAATTATTTGATAATTGATTCCTTGTTAAATTAATAAATAAATTATTATTTCAGGGGTTTCTGACTGGCAAAATAATGTATTTTTTCATACGAAATAATGAGATATTTATCTACAACTGAGTCAATGATTCTGAGTCATTATTTATTTTGAGATAATGGCCATAAAAAGAGACTGTGAGCCAATCAAGCCACATGTTTGTCTACTAATGGAGACGCAGGTGACGGTTCTGGACTCTCCACCTCTCATGCAAAGACTCTCTCCACCTCCTCCACCTCCTCCACCCTCAGGACAAGCTGCATTTACCCTCCCTCACACCGTCTACTTACTGGAGGAGAGTAAACACAAGCGAGGCGCACGCCAACGCAGCCTCGTCACAAAGACAAGGTCTCCTCACAGAGAGCAGCACTCTTCTTCTTCTGCTCCGTCTGAGCCGTGAACCACAAACGTCCAACCAACAGGGAAGAGAAGAAAGACGGAGAAACGGAGTACAGAACAATCTGAAAAACCAGATGACTTCACATCGAGCTTCTGGTCTTACCGAGTTAACACGACCTAATAATAAAACCTTATTTGTTTACAACCTCACATGCTTGTGATAGGCATTTGTAAATGGTTAGAGGGGAAGTGCTACTTCTTATTTGAATAGAAGAGTTTATTTTAAAATGATTTGCATTCGAGCATCTGCATCTGAAACACAACAGCTGTTTGTGTTGTGTGTGTGGGGTAAAAAGAAGAAGAAGAATGCTTATCTTAATGGTAAAGATTAGCTGCTGGACCAGCATGTTGCCTTGACAGCTTTCAAACACATTTTCTCCAACTTTAAAGTTTCTTTCTTGGCCTTGAAAATGGTAGTTTTGACAAACAACCCGAGGTCCTCTGACTGGCTTTTCTTTAGAGATATTAACCAATTTGACAGCATATTGTACGATCCTGTGGAGCGGGGTAAAATGTGGGCTTAAATTTGCAAATTTCTGAGAAAAAAATGGGATATTATGTGAGATTTAAGTGTACAATTACATCGGTGTATTAGGGGCAAGTATGAAAAAAATAAATAAATACGGACCCGGGGGAGGGGGGTAATATTTCGAGAAAAAAGTCACAAATTTACGAGATTAAAGTGGCAAATCTATGAGAAAAAAAGTTGCAGATTTACGAGATTAAAAGTGGAAAATTTGCAAGGAAAAAATCGCAGATTTCTGAGAAAAAAAGTCGGGAAAATAGTGTTTTGTCTTTTTTTCCTCATAAATCTGCTACTTTTTTCTCGTAGATTTGCCACTTAAATCTCTTATATTTATAGTTTTTTCTCAAAATATTACCCCACTCCCCTGGATCTGTATTTATTTATTTATTTTCATACTTGGCCCTAATATGCCATTGTACAAAAGTAAGAAACTGTAAAAACAAAAAAATAATAATAATAATACAGCACTGTGCAGGTGAAGCGGCTGCCAGTTAATTACTGTAAATTTACACACAAAAAAAGGAAAAAAAAGTTTTACAGTGTCATTAAGTTGCTGTGAAAGACACGAGAGGACAGAGATGTGATGTAGCGCTGGAAGAAGAAAGGGGAGAAGAGAAGAAGAAGAAGAAGAGAGGGGTAACCCCCGCTGTTTTACAGTCATCAAAAAATCTGTTATCAATCCATCAATCAGTCCATCTATGCATCAACACATGCTGTACTATCTGTCTGAGCTCAGTTATAGATCTGTCTATCTGGTTCTCTCACTTTCAGTATGACAAGAAATTTCCTCACACACACACACACACACACACACAGAGCTGTGTAAAAATAAAGTGTGTTGTTTTTAGAAGGGAAGCCACATCCTTCCAGTACAGTCACCCTGCTGTCAGTGCACTCTGAGTAAAATCAAGAGAGAACAGGACTGTGTTTCCGCTAACGATCATTAATAACTCACAACAGTTTCTGCAATCAGTGACAGTCATTTCAATCACCTCTGACCCCACAAATCCGTGAAATAAATTGCTTTCTTCACTGTTTTTTGTCCCCACCTCTCTGTTTTCGGCCTTTTATTTTACCAATATCTCTCTCTATTTTCATGTTAGTGTGACTGCATGTCTGGGCAGGACGCCGCTTCCTGTTTCAGATGGCGTTTGAGCACATGGTCACGGTGCAGGTTAGATAGTCTGAGTATTTGCATGTTGCAGCACGCCACAGTAAGTAAATGGCCTCATAGCTTTCAAATCATAACTGAGGTCTTTATAACACTCCAACTGCATTTTAACCCTCAGAACCCCAACAAGAGGGGAATTTTTTGCTATTTTTATGTTTTACTCACTGTGGCCTTGTATTTCGATGCAATATATAAGTCCTGCAGAATCAGCACAATCATGGCTAGAAGTTGGAACGACTCAAAAATGGCTTTTGTGTTGAATAACACAGTTAGAATGACAGTTGAATTTATCTGATAATTTTTTAATATTTTTTGATTTATTTATATTTTTTTGTTATAATGACGTGAATAATAAAAAATATTAAAAAACGAAAGTTGCATTTCTCAGATTAATTATTTCTATTTAAATTGAAGTAAAATGGAAAACACTTTCACCAAGTGCCCACAAGTTTCTTGAATATTGGAAATAAAAATTGGGTCTCCACATGTTAAACATATTGAACTATTTACATTTTAACAACCTCTCCTGTCCTCTCCTCTCAGCTCTGTGTAAACAGATTTTCAGTGAATATTTTCTCATGTGACCGTTCGTCTCAGCAGAATCAATCATGGCTTCACAGTGTCTCTGAGGAGCAGAATTTAATGTTTTTAACAGGATCTAGTTATTACAAACTGTTTATTTTTGGCAACGTTTTAAATGTGACATGTAGAATAAAGTGATTTTGACAGAAATATCACAATTTGGTTCCTTTTTCTAACGAACACTTTTGTAACTCTTGATCCATTCACAGACTGTCAGAAAGTTTAAATTCACGATAATGCCTGTTTTTACAGTTTCTTTCCATGATAAACGGTGTATTTTCAGCGATCTTTCAAAGAAAAAGTACTTTTCAAGGGGGGTTAAAACCAAAAATCAGGACTCAACAAGCTCTTAATAAACTCATTATATACTGTTGTATACACTCATTGAGTATGACTGTATGTCTTATTATGCATACACATGTTTATGTCATGATAAGTAGAATTAGCATCAGCAGTTTTAGTTGTGAAGTAATTATGTTATACAACAACTAAAATTCAGCACCAGCAGTGGTGAAAAGTAACTAAATACATTTACTCAAGTACTGTACTTAGGTACAGTTTTGAAGTACTTGTACTTTATTTGAGTATTTCCATTTTATGTTACTTTTTACTTCTACTTCACTACAGTTTTCAGGTAAATATTGTACTTTTTACTCCACTACATTTAGCTGACAGCTATAGTTACTTTACAGGTCGAGATTTAACATAAAATATATGATCAATTCAATCAATCATTTTTTATTTTTTTTTACTTAATCTTATAACAGTATATTAAGTCATTAAATTAGCCCTGTCTTTACAAAATTAAAACACTGCTTACATAAAAGCATCAGTACAAATAATGTGATAATACATTTAGAATATAAAAAACAATCTTCTTGGGTTCGTTCTGCATCGTGAGTACTTTTACTTTTGATACTTTAAGTACATTTTGATGCTGATGCTTTTGTACTTTTACTTCAGTGAGTTTTGAATGAAAGACTTTAACTTGTAGTGGAGTCATTTCACAGTGTGGTATTAGTACTTTTACTGAAGTAAAGGGATCTGAATACTTTCTCCACCACTGAGCACCAGCTACCTGATCAATGTAACGTTTTTATTACTGTCACTCTCACAGAAACCAGCAGGGAAGGCGAAGGGGAGCCCTCCCGCGCTGTACTCTGAGCAGGAAATGAAACGCACGCCAACGCAGGTTCATGACATACAGAAAGGTGTCTTCTCACATCAAACGCTTTCCTGCAGCACTGTCTGACTCACTTAAACATCACAGTGCAAGAGTCGTACAGAACAGGTCAGAAAATACACGACTGTCTTTGCATGAGGCAGAGAAATGACTGCATCTTAATGATCTAAAACAGGGGTCTCAAACTCAAATTACCTGGGGGCCACTGGAGGCAGTGTCAAAATGACCAAAAAAAGACACAAAATTACTAAAAAAAGACACAAAATGACAGAAAAACAACTAAATTACTTAAAAAAGACATAAATTGACCAAAAAAGACACAAAATAACTATAAAAAAAGACACACAATGACCAAAAAAACCACAAAATACAAAAAAAAAAGACACAAAATGACAGAAAAAAAAAAAATTACCAAAAAAGACACAAAATTACTTAAAAAAAAGGCACAAAATGACCAAAAAAACACAAACTGGAAAAAAAGACACAAAATTACCAAAAAGACAAAAAAAAATGACAGAAAAAATGGTCAAAAAATGCACAGAATTACCAAAAAAAGACTTATATTATTAAAAAGACACAAAATTATATAAAAAAAGACAAAATGACCCAAAAAGGACACAAAATTACCAAAAAAGACACAAAATGACAGAAAAAAACAAAATTACTTAAAAAAGACACAATATGGTAAAAAAATGCACAGAATTACCAAAAAAAGACTTATATTATTAAAAAGACACAAAATTATATAAAAAAAAACAAAATGACCCAAAAAGGACACAAAATTACCAAAAAAGACACAAAATGGCAGAAAAAAACAAAATTACTTAAAAAAGAAACAAAATGACCAAAAAAAGAGACAAAATTATTTTAAAAAGACACAAAAGTATTTAAAAAAAGACACAAAATTACCAAAAAAAGTAATTAAAGGGACCTTCCACACACAACACAGTAAAGTGCCATTAATATAAAACTCACATTAAATTTTCATATCAAGGTGAGGGCCACAAAATATTGTCACGAGGGCCCAGCCCAACTTAAAATTACAGATTTTTCTCGGTTTTAAAATTCTTTGGAAACTATGGGACTATTTAAGTACACAGCTCAACGAAACATAACATAGGTCTGGTGATTTTTAGATATTTAAGGGGGTTATATGAACATGTTTAAAGGCAGTTAGCTGTTATGAATGGTCACACTTTTTTTTTTTTCAGACAGACAGAAAAATAATTTAAATAATTCAAACAGTCTCTCCTGAAAAGGACTAATTTCTTCCAACCAAACACTTGGCCAATCACTACAGGAAGTGGACCTTTGTTTTGAAGCATACGGCTGTAAACCAATACTCTAAATTCAAATAAATATTTGAATATGGTGAATGAAAAAGAAACAGACAGTCAAATATGGAAAATTAATATTTGAATGTGAAATGTCATCTGCCTCACACACACACACACACACACACACACACACACTGAGTGGAGTGTTTCCAAGTGTCATTAACAGATGTGTTTTTTCATGCAGCTGACTCAGACAGTTGCTCTTCATTTTGTACTTTAAACCTCTGAACCAAGCAGTCACAGGGCATTTTTTTTGTTGCTATTTTTACATTTTACTCCCTGTGTCCTTGTATTTCACTGAAATATATATAAAAAAAATGGTCCTGCTGCTCTATGGAATCAGCACAGTCATGGCTAGAAGTGTGAAAAAGTAAAAAATGTCCTTTGTTCAGAATAACACAGAGACAATTACATAAATCTTTCAACAAAAAGAAGAGAAAACGTTAAAAAAAAGTTCAATTTCTCTGATAGATACATACATACATATATATATATATTTAAATTGGAAAAAAATTGAATTTATATGTATAACACTATTCCAAGTGCCCACAAGTTTCATGAATATTGGAAAAAAAAAATTGGGACTCCACATGCTATACATATTGAACTCTCCTGTCCTCTCCCCTCAGCTCTGTGTAAACAGATTTTCAGTGAATATTTGTCACGTGACCGTTCATCTCAGCAGAATCAATCATGGCTTCACAGTCTCTCTGGGAACGTCAGAATCTATGATCCGTTCAAGGACTGTCGGAAAGTTCAGATTCTGATGATAATGCCTGTTTTTACATTTTTCTCTCTACGATACATATCCAATAAATAAGGTGATTCAAGGACTTGCATTTAAAGCTATAATATGCAACTTTTTAACGTTAAAACGTTGAAAAGCGACTACACTTTTCTTTTAAATTTAGTACTTTTTTTTGTATTCTTAACAACCTTTGTAACCTATGATCTGTTCAAGGATTGTCGGAAAGTTCAAATTCCAATTACAAAAGCAATCTTTTTGTTTTTTTAAACTAATGTTTTGGGTTCAGAGGGTTAACTCAGAACCCAAAACACACACACAGACTTGACACACGGAAGCACATGCAGACAAAAAGAAAACTTCTTCATAAAATGTATCTGATTTTTAGGACAGCAGTATTGCCAACGCACCATGTTCATCTGTGTGTTTACTGACGTGTGTTGTGGTGACTGTCTCTTATTTCCTGTTAAAGAGGCTTTCAAGAGTGAGTCTATTTTTGGAAACTGAGAGAGAAAAAAAGATGAGGAGATAAACAGGGTTAAAAAAAAAAAAGAAGAAGAAGAAAAAAAAAGACATCCAAAGAAGCGGGAACAAAACAAAGAAAAAAGAAGAAATCAACAAATAATAATAGATGAACTAGTAAATAATAAATGCAAAAGGGAGAGAAGTATGAGTGTGAGTGGGATGTCAGAGGAAATGTCGAGTCTCATTAACAGACTCTTACTAAGACCTGCAGAGTGAAGTGTTACTTCATCTCTAATTTTAAAAAAGTGATTATGTTTTGCATGTTTCTCAGCTGAATGTGTTAATAAGTCTCTTAGTTGTCCTTTTTGTAAGCATTTCCTTCATTTATTTTTATATTTAAGCTTCATTTTTACACATTCTTTCAAAATAAAGTCAAAAAGTGAAGGAAAAAAACAGTGTGTTTGTTGCACATTTTTGAATAAAAGTGTAGTTGGATTTGTAGAAAGTGCAGCAAAGCATCTTGAGCAGAACATGACAACATTTTGCAATCAAATAAAGTTGCACCATGAAATTTAAGTGATAAAATTAAGAAACAGCAAACAGCTTTTTGTTGAAAATAGCGGCCAAATGCTCAGGTCCAAGGAAAAAAAAAATCTGTAAAAGAAAATGCAAGTGATTGTGCGTTTCCGTCCACTCCCGTAATGCGAATATAAAAAGTCGGGTGTAACAAAATAAACTAAATAAATGTGAGTTGAATTTCTTCAACAATATATTTTTCAAAAGTTGAATTAAAGTGGAACCTTAGAAGGAAAAAGAAAAGAAAAGAATTGGGTCTCCACATGCTATACATGTACTACAACCTCTCCTGTCCTCTCCCCTCAGCTCTGTGTAAACAGCCTGCAGTTCTGTCTGATTTTCAGTGAATATTTGTCACGTGACCGTTCGTCTTGTGGGAAATGGAAAATCTTTCACAGACAGAAACCAGGTCATGAAAAAAGGTTTCCTCATTTTTAAAAATAATATAAAGGGTCCAAAAAGGAACAAGGGAGTCTTTTAATCCTCAGTACATTTTAACTTTTTCCTGCAAGTTGTATCTGTATTTTTGACATATTTCTCAATCTTGATTGACAAAAAAATCATGACTTAAACATTTATCTATACACATAATATCTAATAGATCAAACAGAAAAATGGTTTCAGTTGTGTTTTATAATCTCCAATGGCATTTTATTTTTGTACCAAAGCAAAGATTCATAAAAAAAGTGACTTCCTCTTTCAAAATAAGATAAACACGATTTGCAAAAGAGCACACTGCAAAAAAGGGGTTGTCTAAAAACAAGATAAAAACACTAAATCTGATTCTATCACTATCTTGCTGCATGGCAGATCATTTCACTTGACAATATTTCTGGTTTTTAGACACCCCTTTTTTGTCTGGGAAAATGTTTCTTATCACATAATTAAAATAAATTGTTGGCTTTTTTGGTGAAGGGAACACTTGATGAAAGAATTTCTGAGAATCTAAATGAAAGTTTTTCTCCCAAAAACATTCACAAACTCTAATTTTCTTAGTTGTCCTTTTTTAAGCATGTCCTTCATTTCTTTTTTTATTTAAGCTTCATTTTTACACATTCTTTCAAAATAAAAGTAAAAAAGTGAAGTAAAAAATAGTGTAACAGTTTGTTGCACATTTTTGAAAAAAAGTGTGGTGGGATTTGTAGATGTCGGAAAGTGCAGCAAAGCATCTTTTGCATAACATGACAACATTTTGCAATCAAATAAAGTTGCAAACTAAACTTCAGAGCTTTGAAAAGACTTCCTACCAAGGTTATTATAGTTAACAAAAACTAACGAAATAACGAAAACCAGAATTGAAAAAACATTTTCGTTAACTGAAATAAAAATAAAAACTAGAGTTTTTAAAAAAAACGATAACTAACTGAAACTGTATTTTGTGGTTACAAAACTAACTAAAACTAACTAAAATTATAGTGGAAATGTCCTTAGTTTTCATTTTTGTGAACTTTTTTCATTCATAATTCAGTGTTTCTATTTGAACATGCAACACATGGTAAATATGTTTACTGAGACTGGGATGTCTACACTCAAACCAAAATTCAAAACAGTTAATAACCTTATTGGGGCTGAGATGGATAAACCAAAGGAAATAAAGGCAAAATTTATTATGACCACTTTGAATCTCGCACCCAACACATAGCCCATTACAAAAAAACTAAAACTAACACTAAAACTAATAAAAACTGAACTAAAACTAGAAAAGTCACTCTTAAAACTAACTAAAACTAACTGAATTTGAAAACAAAAATGCACAACGAAATTAAAACTAAAACTAATGAAAAATCCAAAACTATTACAACCTTGCTTCCTACTATTCTGAATGTAAAGTGGAGTCTTACTTTATGAGCTGTTTGTATGAGACTGCCTGTCAGTGGAGGGCCGGTTGAGTAATCAGAGTTACAATGACTGACTGTTGAGTGCTGAGAGCAGGAATGTTTTGACCGTTCGGTTTACGACTGTCCTTTATTGTTTTAGTAAACTACATCTGTTGTTCATTTGAGCGCCTACTGGTATATAAGAGGGAACAGACTGTATGTTTGACAAGGAACAACCATAATGGTGTTCTCTCCATGCTGCATCTAGTTAAGGATTTTGGGTCTGTTTTTCTTCAGAGAATTAGCAATTCTCAGCATGTTAGAATAAGAAGTTTCTCTCAGCCGAGTCATTTGTGGCTTAACAGTTGCACTATGGAGCGCAAAAATATATCTTTGCACAGAATCTGGTTAGTGCAAACACTTTACTTTTTTTTGCAAAATGTTAATGGATTTTTGGTGAATTTAGACATTTTTGTTTCTATTTATTTGATTGGAAGTGTTTCACACATAATCTCTTCAAGGGCCGTTGGAAAGCTAAAAATCCAAGGATATTTTATGTTTTTACAGCTTCTGTCTATGATAAACGGTGTATTTTTGGAGATTTTTTAAATAAATATATATTTTTTTTCTTATACATCTTTCCATTCAGTCATTAAATTAAACATACAGTCATGGAAAAAATTATTAGACCACTGTTTTCTTCCATTTCTTGTTCATTTTAATGCCTGGTACAACTAAAAGTACATTTGTTTGGATAAATATAATGATAACAACAAAAATAGCTCAAAAGAGTTTAATTGAAGAGCTGATATCTAGACATTTTCCATGTTTTTTTCAATAATAACCAAAATCATTATCAGGAAAACCATGGAAAATGTCTAATAATAATAATAATAATTGTGTAATAATTTTTTCCATGACTGTATATTCCACACATGCATTCATGACCAGACTCATTTTCATGACCATTACAAGTGTGCATGTAACCCTGGAGGAAGTCAAATAATGTAAAAGGCACAAAGGTATTTAAAGAAGGTAATGATGAAATAAAAAAAGCAATAACATCTAATACGGAAAAAAGAAAACAAGTAACGTAAAATGAAAGAAGAAATGTCAAACCTGCCCGCAGGCTTTCTGGTTAATTGCAGAGGTTAGAGGATAAAAATGGATGAGAATATTTGCGCACTAAGAAAATTTACTTTCCTGCTTATTTTAAATAAATAACAAAGTAAATAGCTTCAGGTACGTGAACAGAAGAGATATCAGTTTAGATAAACACGAGACAAACACGGCAAGACTCGTGCTTTCTGCTGTCAACATCCATTATCCAGCAGAGAGACAAGGAACACACACACACACACATACACGTACACACACACACACACACACACACACACACAAACAACTGCACACCTGTCAAAATGTGTTTGCTCATTAGCGACAACACAAACACACACAGCTGGTAGTGATTGAGAGCACACATTAGTTCATTAGTGACGACACACACACACACACACACACACACTGGAGATATTGTTGTCTCCTGATCATTAGCACATTTCCAGAGTGTCACTATGTTAGACACAGCCGCTGTAGATAACTCATCTCACACACACACACACACACACACACACACACACACACATTCTTGTACTTCTATCATTGTGAGGACCCTCATTGGAACAGTGGATTCCCTGGCAAGGTTATAATAGTTTTGGATTTTTCCATTTTTTAAATTTTGCTTTTATTTCCTTCGTCTTATTTTCATTAAGTATGAAAAAAGTTGACAAAGATGAAAACGAAGGACATTTTCACTGTAATTTTAGTTAGTTTGGTAATCACACAATACAGTTTCAGTTAATTATCATTATCATGTAACCTTTAACCCTTAAAACAAAGTCTGGAATCTAAAAAAAAAGCCTTTAAAGAAGTGAGGACCGGCCGAAATGTCCTCACTTTGCAAAAGTGTCTGTTGGTTAAAAACGTGTTCCGGTCCTCACTATGTAGGAAGTACAACAAGACACACACACACACACACACACACACACCTCTGCAGCCACAGGAGGGAGGAGGGATGACGGGGCAAGATGGAGAGATGGAGAAGACAGGGAGGTGCAGACCGGAAGAGGTTTAAGAAAGATAACGAAAAAGAAGAGAAATGCAAAAAATTTTTAAGAACGTCACAGAAACTCACTTCACTTCACTTTCTGCTGCTGATATGACTCTTTGTGAGATTAAAATTGTTCTTTTTACATTTTTCTTACTACAGTATAAAAGTCCTGCTGCCCTATAGAATCAGCACAATCATGGCTAGAAATGGGAACAACTCAAAAATGTCATTTGGGCAGAATAACACAGATATAATGACATGAATAATAAAAAAGAAAAAAAAACAAGTTGAATTTCTCTGATATATATATATTTTTTAATTGGAGTAAAATATAATTTATATATAAAACACTTTTCCAGGTACTCCACGTGCTATACATATTGAACTGTTTACGTTTTTACAGCCTCTCCTGTCCTCTCCTCTCAGCTCTGTGTAAACAGATTTTCAGTGAATATTTGTCACGTGACCGTTTGTCTCAGCAGAATCAATCATGTCTTCACAGGAGCAGAATTTAATGTATTTAACAGGATCTAGTTATTCCAAACGGTTTATTTTTGGCTTTTCTATGTATGTTTCTATATAGAATAAAGTGATTATGACAGAAATATCACAATTTAAGGCTTCATTTTGCCAGGGTTTGTAACAGAAACTTTCGTAAGTGTAAGAAAGATACATTTCAGTGATAATGCTTGTTTTTACAGTTAGTGTCTGTATTTTTGGCAATAACCTAAAGAAAACATATGTTTTTGGGGTTCAGAGGTTAATGTGCATCAATTATAAGTTTAAAACAAAAGATGTAGCTGAAAAAGGTTTCCTCTTTTCCTCCAAAAAGGCTAAATTTTGACTTGTCGAGCTCAAAAAGTGAGCAAACTTCACCTACAGGTTAAGCCAGGGGTCTCAAACTCAAATTACCTGGGGGTCGCTGGAGGCAGTATCAAAATGACCAAAAAAAAAGTTACAAAATTACTAAAAAAAAAAAAAATTACAAAAAAAGATACAAAATGACTGAAAAAACACTAAATTACTTAAAAAAGACACAAAATGACAAAAAATACACAAAATGACCAAAAAGACACAAAATTATTTAAAAAAGACACAAAATGACCCAAAAAGACACAAAATTACCAAAAAAAAAGACTCAAAATGACAGAAAAAAACTAAATTACTTTAAAAAGAAACAAAATGACCAAGAAAGACACAAAATGACAAAAAAATACACAAAATTACTAAAAAAGGACACAAAATTATTTAAAAAAGACACATAATCACTAAAAAATACACAAAATTACCAAAAAGACACAAAATTACCAAAAAGACACACAATTATTAAAAAAGACACAAAATTACCCCCCCAAAAAAGACACAAAGTTACCAGAAAAAGTAATTAAAGGGACCTTACACACACAACACTGTAAAGTGCCATTCATATAAAACTCACATTAAACTTTCATATCAAGGTGAGGGCCACAATTGGCCGAGACCCCTGGGTTAAGCTCTAACGATACAACAAAAGCTCTGGAGTTGAGACAGTTTGTCAAAGAATCTTTCACCGATTGAATCGATCAGAAATTATTTGCAAAACACCTATACAGGTACCTGACAAATGACAAAAAGTGTAGAAAGAGGCAGACTCAGAATAGAAACCCAGACGTGGCAGGTGAAAAGAAAACAGGAGCAACAGCGTGGATAGATGAAGGGAGGACATGATGAAAGGAGAGAAAGGAAGGAGGAACAATGGAGGCCAGAGAAGAGAGAGAGAGGGAGCACGTAGAGATCAAGGCAGGAGGAATCAAGCAACCAGGTGGCAGCAATGAAAGAGAGGAATAGAAATAAGACGGGACACAGAAAGATAAACAGTGAAAAGGGAGGAAAATACAGACAGGAAGTTAAGTGAAGAGTGAAACCAAGTCATAAAAAAAGGTTTCCTCTTTTTTAAAAATATAAATATAAAGGCTCCAAAAAGGGAATAGGGAGTTTTTACTTGTTTTTTTCCTGTATTTGTTTCTGTATTTTAAAAAAAAATCATTATTTGAATATTTATCTCTAGTATATATCCTTTATTATATATATTCTTTATTTTACCAGGTAAAAAGTCTTGTTGAGATAAAAAAAAATCTCTTTTCCAAGAGAGACCTGGCCAAGAAAGCAGAATAAAAATAGGCAAGTTACATTTAAACAAATAATTTTAAACATAAACAATTAAATACAAATACAGCCATCACAACATCAGTGAAAGAGCCTCTGGTAGATATCAAAAATATCCAATTTTCTCAGACTCAGAGTTTATAAAAATGGTTTCAGTTGTGTTTTATAATCTCCACTGGCATTTTATTCTTGTACCAAAGCAAAGATTCATAAATAAAAATGAGTTCCTCTTTCAAAATAAGATACTCCTGATTTGAAAAACATACCTTGTCTAGGTTTTGAAGGAATTTCTAAGAATCTAAATGAAAGGTTTTCTCGCAGAACCACTCACAAACTCTTTATTTTCATGCTTTGTAAGGACTTCCTACTTTCCTTGAATGGAGAGTGGAGTTTTCGAGGACTTCCTGCTTTTGTTTGACTCTGAAGAGCCCCCCCCCCCCTCGTTGGACGATCTGACGTCTCGGGGGAACATGAGGTCAAATCAATAGAAAATGAGTTGGACAGTTCCAGTTAACAAACACCAGTCAGTCAGGGAGACAGACGACTGAGCATTTAGACTGTGTGTGTGTGTGTGTGTGTGTGTGGCTGAATGCATGTATGATTAACAGCCTATGTGCCGTAATTTAATTATAGCAAATCAATAATAGACGCTGTGTCCATTGTGGATCACAGCAAGTTAGCTGCTTCACCATAGATTACCTATAGGATCCAAGCAGTGATATTGCTTGCTGGTTTAAACAAGGTAAACATATTTAACTGACAATAAACTTTAAAGACAACAGAACAGTTTCCCAACAGCAGTTTGTTTTAATGCAGCTTGGAGAACGTTTGTAATTACACACTCTGAGAAACCAAAATGAATCTTTTGGCCCACTTTTGGAAGCAATTTTATCTAACAAGTAGGGCTGGGCGATATACCTATATAAAAGATATATCAATGTATTTTTTAAAGTGATATGGAATTAGACCATACCGCATATACCGGTATAGTTAATATATATATATATACACATATATATATATATATATATATATATATTATATATAAATGCTGCCCTTACTAGGGTTTGTCATATTTAGCTCTTTTGTAATGTTTGTTATTCTTTTCTCATATAAATATATTTATTTCAGAAAAAGTTTGGCCTTTTCTATTTCATAGGTTTTTTTTTTAATTTAAGATACTTTTTAAATTATGTGAAAAAATTTGCACTTTATGGAGCTTTGATTTTTTTTTTTTTTAAAGGTACTCCTGTTGTTCTACAGTATTTATGTTCACTTCAATAAATGGCTTCAATAACTTTGACTTTGACTGAACATTTGCTCTCACTTTGTGATAAAAATATCGGGATATATATCGTATATCGATATTCAGCCTAACTATATCGGAATATGATTTTTGGTCCATATCGCCCAGCCCTACTAACAAGCTTTATTTATATACAGTAACAATCCTGATTTTAAACCTACTTTATGTATAGAAACGTGTTGATGACAAGTTACGTTTAAAGGTATACTATGCAGGATTTTCCCAAAAGAGCAACATATAAACTCATGAAGTAGTTATCACCCTAGAGATGCTTTTATTGTTTATTCTCTATTCTTTTAATTTCGCCGTGTTTCTGGACAACAAGATGTCCAACCTTAACGACAGAATAGACCGCTGTCTATTGTTTTGGCACATGTGAGCGTTTGTCAAGTATTATTGTACTCTTATCATGTTTGCCCACAAGCAAGAAGCAAGAAAAATACCGGACACTTTAAACGACATATTTATGACGATGAAGTCAATCAAGGAAGCAGCAGCTTATTATCTTATCAGTTGATTATATCGAGTTGGTCCAATAGTTCATTTCAAAGCCAGTATCGGCTGATAGGTTGTACCGCTTTCTTTATAACCTACATTACTGGCAGCCAATAAAAAGCCTTGATTGATTGAAAAAGCATCGTTGTTTATTGATGATTATCTCAAAGTCACAGTCACCAGTTAAAAGACCAAACATTGTAAATAACTGAGGTGACCAAAGCTTAACTAGTGTTAGTTTTACTGACTGATGTGACATGTTTGTATCCACCTATAGACTGTGTAAAAGAAGAGGATGTAGCCACCATGAAGTCACAAACTGGTATGTGGACTACTGCTTGGAAGCTTCTGGTTTGGTATTTTGGACCAATTCTCTTCATTTTCTTGTGTTTTTTGGTGGGCGTGTTGCCTCCTTGTCTGTTGATGATCCATCAGGAAAGAAAATACTTGGTTTTATTAGTGGAAATCTGCCCTAGACCCCTCATCAGAACACATCAGTCTAGACTCACACACGATTGCTCACGCACGTCGGTTGCACAGGAAGAGCTGTATTCTGTTTTGTAAGGTGGGCTGCCAAAACCGAGAAAGGTACTAATACATGTCTTCATTTGTATAGCCTACATGTCGAAGTATCCTTGAGCAAGATACTGAACCCCAAATTGCTCCCGATGCTGCGTTCATCGGTATGTGAATGAATTCCCAATGGTGGCAGGTGGCCCCGTTTAGGGTAACCTCTGCCACCAGTATGAATGTGTGTGTGAAAGGGTAAATGAGCGCAGTTTGTAGTGTAAATCGCTTTGAGTGGTCGCTAAGCGACTAGAAAAGCGATATATAAGTGCAGGTCCATTTAGCATTTACCATATACATTTATGTATACATTTTTTATACTTGCCTGACAAGTTGTTATAATATCGAGTAGGGATGGGAATAATTAATCGATTGATCGATTAATGGTCGTTAACAATTTGGTCGATGACGTGGAATTTTTAAACGATCTGTGTATTTTTTTATTTTAGTATCACTGAACTGAAACGTGTCAATAAGTCAATGAGCTGAGAATGAAGTTGGATAAAGCTACAGTTTGCAAACTCAAAGTTGTAATAACAATTATAAAACACAGAAATACAAGAGTATTAATGAGCAAAACTAGCTTACTTTAATTCAAATAAAATGAAAAATCTGGAGCAATGCATGTGATGTAAGAACAGAGACAGAAATTAATGCATAGGAAGTTGACAAATTTGAGCCAAAATCTTTCTTTTTCTTCAGAGGTTTAAGGATGCAAACAATGTGTTTTATGCAATCTTTGTACTCGCGACTGAACAACACGTCCTAAAAAGTCGCGCCGCCTCCTCTACAGTCAACCTGTTGTGATGGTAAATATGGGTATTAGAGCCTGCTGCTCGCTGTGTTGACTCCTTATATAACTGACTCTGGATCTGTCTCACTCTGCTACTTTCCACTCTGCCTCCATCGCTCTCTCTCCCTCTTCCACTTATTAATTTTCTTCCTTTTGTCTACCTCTCTCTCTCTCTCTCTCTGTCTCTCTCTCTCCACAGCGCCTTCCATCTCTCTCAGTATTGACCCACACACTATTGCAGCTGTATCACATCAAGCCAAGGGCATAAATCAAAGTGCACACACACACACACACACACACACACACACACACACACACACACACACACTGGACATCCCACACACTCATGCACTCTCCCCAAGCCATTTCAGTTTACCATCCCACACGCACACACTATAACTTGTCCTCATCTCCATTGCAGTGAACACCCACACAGATTTCTGCACTGGGAGCGAGATGCAGATAAAACAGAACAAATATAGTGGGGGTTTGATTCCAAAAGCACCGTGCAGGAAATCCACAGGAATGGAAAAATGAAAAAAAAAACAGCGTTACCTGTTTGGTCACCACTCGAAACGCCAGAAATACGACCGGTTATATAATCTGAAGTGGTGCTGCTATTTTAGACCGTTTGTTTGGGAGGTGGGGAAAAAGTTCAGATTCATTGATTGCTCGGGTCTCGAAAAGCTGCAGATGCTCCAAAACAAAATGATACGAAAAAGTAACAAGTAAGTAAGAGTGTGGTAAAGAATAGGTTTCATTTTACTTAATATATTTGATAAAATGTATTAAATATAAATGCGTCCTTGATTTTGAGGCAGTTGTTTAAGTAACCTTAAGATAAAAATGTTTGAGATATAATCTACTTATTCTGACCACATTAAATATAATCTTTATGTGTATGTAATTCTAAATCAAGAGAATTGTGCAATACAAATAAACTTTCCTTGCCTTAAATGGTTGACGGCAGATATTGACCTAAAAAAACAAAACAAGGATAGGCATTAAACTGTAATGGTTAAAATTAGGCATTGGCCTCGAATGGGTGAAAAAAGGCAATGACCTTAAAATGGCTAAAGTTAGGCATTGGCCTCGAATGGTTAAAGGTTAAACCATTAACCTCATATTGGTTCAAATGAGGCACCAACCTCGAATGGATAAAATTAGACATTGACCTCGAAAGGTTGAGCTTAGACATTGATCTTTAATGGTTAAAATTAGGCATTGATCTTGAGTTCAGGGTTCGTACACTTTAGCAGTGGGCAAATTCAAGCATTTTACAATTTTCAAGCTTTTCCAGTATTTTACATCTGTTGTAAATTGCATGTTTTAGATGAGTACTTACATACTAAAAGGGGGAGATTTCACTGAACCATACCAACAGCGATGGTATTACACTTTTAGGAGGAACGGTCTTCATTTCAGATAGGCTACTCATTATTTTTACATTGAACATGTGATAATCTATAGTCTAGAGATGGATGTAGTCAGATTGCAAGAGAAATACAGTAAGAATTTCAAGCATTTACAAGCACTTTATCCAAAATCTGAGAATTTTGAATGAATCCAACACAATAGAATTAGTCCGTTTTTAAATGACAGGCACTTCCTGTTAAGTTGTTATTAACTCAACTTGTAACATAGTTAGATTTAATAAATAATATTGCATGCAATTTTGTTGACTCAATTTTATTGAGTAGCTATTGTTTATCTTTTTTTACAGTGTGGTTATTATGAGTAATGTATTTTTGACTGGAACTAATGAGTTATGAAACCCGCCAGAGAGACCTGCTGAGAAATAAATAAAACTGGAAAAATTAAATTTAAAAGAATTAATTAAAGAGTGCAGTGCAGCGTTGGAGAAAGAAAACAAACGAGGAGGAGGAAGAATAGTTATGATGGAAATAATAGGAAAGTGTCTGGAGGAGAGAAATGTAGAATTAAGAAAGAGAGGAAAAGAAATGTCTTGTGTTTGCGCCTCACATGGAAATAAACATGATGAAGGGACTGCCCTTTTCTGCCGCGTGTGCATGCGTGTGTGTGTGTGTGTGTGTGTGTGTGTGTGTGTTTAACGTGCACGTCCATTACAGCTTACGTGATCTGCCTACTCAAAGCCACACACAAATCACAATCACAATTCACAGGAGCTGTTTGCTCTTCCGCCTCATTCTCTTCCTGTGTCTCCTTTATTTTCCACACAGTAAATGAGAGCAAGGCAAACAGGAGGAGGAGGAGGAGGAGGAGGAGGAGGAGGTGAAGAGGAGGATGGGAAAAAAAGGAAGACTACAGAGTGTGAAACCTTATGTAACCGAGAATGGAGGTAGAAGGACAAAAAGGAGAGTAAGACAATCAGTGAGGGTCACAGGTCGCTCACACAAAGCTGATTAAAGAAGGAGACGCAGTTATAGAGCGTCATTACAGCTTGTGACACAGTTAGCAAAACTAGGAGATCTAAGGAATCTATAGGCATCATGTCCGTCAGGATGTCTTGTCAAGGAGTTGTTGAAAAAACGCTGCAAAATTTGCCTTTTTTATGTTTCATTCAAAGACATTGAGAGCAGTGGCGCTTGTTGTTTATGAAAGTTTGATAAAATGTTGCAGTTGTTGTCGTCCATGCTAAGGTTATAATAGTTTTGGATTTTTCATTAGTTTTAGTTTTAATTTTGTTGTGAATTTTTGTTTTCAAATTCAGTTAGTTTTAGTTTAGTTTTAAGAGTGAGTTTGCTAGTTTTAGTTTATTTTTTATTTTTTTGAAAATGCTTAGTTTTAGTTTACTTTTTATTAGTTTTAGTGCTAGTTTTAGTTTTTTGTAATGGGCTATGTTTTGGGTGCGACACTCAAAGAGGTCATAATAAATGTTGCCTTTATTTCCTTTGGCTTACTTTTAAAATGCCCGAGTGCATAAAACTTTAAAGCCACTATGTGTCCATTTCCCTCAAGTCAACTTATTTTCATTTAACCCTCTGGAGTCTCCAAAAGCACCAAATCCAGACTTCTTCATGACATCCAGACTAGAAAACAAAGCAGCGTGGAGCCCTACTGTAAATTTATCTCTAAAGTTCTGGCTGTAAACTCCATGAGGCCAGTTTCAGTTTGATGATGATATACCAAGTAAAACTGGAGACAAGCTCAAATATATTTAGTATAAAATGATAGAACTGGATGTAACCCTCTTATATGTTATATTTGCAACCTATGTTCACATTTGCAACATTTCAAATTCTTCATTGAGCATGATAGTGTTTTGAAAGTAAAAAAAAGACACAAAATGACTTACAGAGACGCAAAATCTGTAGCTCTCTTAAACGCACCAAAAGTTCATAAAGGTTGTAATATAAAAAATAACTGTCTTAAGGCAAGTAATTAACTGGGAGGATGTTGTAGTTAGTAAAAAAAAGAAAAAAAGTACTACATTCACTTGTTGTATCTCCCTTTAAGTTTAACTTTCACACGTGGTGAGCCAGAGACACCAATATAGAGGAAGCTGGTAACTTGTTAGCAGTCCAACCCTTCAAAGTGTAAACCGCTCAGTGTAAAATGGTTTATCAAGCTTGTTTATCGACATAACACACCCTTTTCTCATTTTCCATCCCATCCTCTTCGCTGTTTGACATTGACCTTAAATCAGGACTAAAAACACTATTGTTTACTGCAGCGTAATCTTAACTTTAACACTTATCTGCTGTACTCTACTGCCCTTACTTTTTAACTACTTTTTATCATTTTATCTATTTTCTTATCCTGCTATATCTTATTTGTATTTTTATTTCTATTTCCCTGTTTTAATTGACTGTTTTTACCATTTTGAATTGTGTCTTGCTGTTTTTAATGTTTATGTAAAGAACTTTGAATTACCTTGTGTTGAATTGTGCTATACAAATAAACTTGCCTTGCCTTAAATGGTTGACGGCAGATATTGACCTCAAAAAAGACAAGGATAGGCATTAAACTGTAACGGTTAAAATTAGGCATTGGCCTCGAATGGGTGAAAAAAGGCAATGACCTCAAAATGGCTAAAGTTAGGGATTGGCCTCGAATGGTTAAAGGTTTAACCATTAACCTCATATTGGTTCAAATTAGGCACCAACCTCGAATGGGTAAAATTAGAATTAAAATTAAATCTTTAATGGTTGAAATTAGGCATTGAACTTGAGTTCAGGGTTCGTACACTTTAGCAGTGGGCAAATTCAAGCATTTTACAATTTTCAAGCTTTTCCAGTATCTTACACCTGTTGTAAATTGCATGTTTTAGATGAGTACTTACATACTAAAAGGGGGAGATTTCACTGAACCATACCAACAGCAATGGTATTACACTTTTAGGAGGAACGGTCTTCATTTCAGATAGGCTACTCATTATTTTTACATTGAACATGTGATTATCTATAGTCTATAGATGGATATGGTCAGATTGCAAGAGAAATACAGTAAGAATTTCAAGCATTTACAAGCACTTTATCCAAAATCCAAGCACTTTTTAAACCTTGAAAATACAACATTTAAATTCAAGCATTTTCGAGGATTTCAAGCACCCGTACGAACCCTGTGAGTGGTGAAAATAAGACGTTAACCGCATAATGGTGAACATTGGGCATCAACATCAAAATGGCTAAAGGTTTGCCATTAACCTCATATTGGTTCAAATTAAGCACCAACCTCGAATGGGTAAAATTAGACATTGACCTCAGATTATTAAAGTAAAGCATTGACCTCGAAAGGTTGATCTTAGACATTGATCTTGAATAATTATAATTAGGCATTGAACTTGAGTAGTTAAAATTAGGCATTGACCTCATAATGGCTAAAGTTAGACATTGACCTTGTAGGTTTAAAATTAGACACTGAACCTCGAATGGGTGAAATTAGACATTGACCTTGAATTGTTAAAGTAAAGCTTTGATCTCAAAAGGGTGAGCTTAGACATTTATCTTAATTGGTTAAATGGTAAATGGACTGCACTTATATAGCACTTCTATCCAAAGAGC
This sequence comes from Centropristis striata, assembly GCF_030273125.1. Classification (NCBI taxonomy): domain Eukaryota; kingdom Metazoa; phylum Chordata; class Actinopteri; order Perciformes; family Serranidae; genus Centropristis; species Centropristis striata. The sequence goes on from NC_081533.1 coordinate 16,050,442, forward strand.
TTTACAATACGGACTCATTACGCTCATTCACCCGTTCACACACACATTCATACTGGTGCCACCTGCCACCATTGGGAATTCATTCATACACAGATGAACGCAGCATTGGTGAGCCATTTGTTGGGTTGTTGTTGGGTTCAGTGGTTTGCCCAAGGATACTTTGACATGTAGGCTGCCATGGTCAGGGATCGAACCACCAACCTTCTGATCAGTGGGTGACCGCTCTACCAACTGAGCCACAGCCGCCCCAAATTAAAATCAGGCATTAACCTCATAATGGTGAACATTGCATTGACCTCGAGTGATTATGGTTCGGCATTGGTAAATCTCAGACATTAACCTCAAAATGGTTAAGTTTAGGGTTAGGCTTAGGGTTTCCTCAAATGGAGGAAAGACAAATTTCGAGAGAGCTTGTAACACACATAAAACTCACCTCTGGACCACTGACAGCTTCTTTATATTTGAAGTTTAAAGTTGGTCTGGAAAAGAGCTTTTGGTGTATATGATTACATACTGGAATAATTTTGAAAAAGGCTGCAGATTCTGCCTCAAGAATAAGTGTAGATCTTGGAAATTTTAAATCTTAAGTCTCAAAATAACCCATATTGCTTGTAGACAGTTGGATAGAGTGAATGTCTGATTGAGATAAGCTAATGTGACGCAGCATGGTGTACCAACTGTGATAAAGCAAGAACAGTTCCTGCTCTGTTCTGTAAACCAACTCGTCTGCTTTCCGAACCCATGGCTATAAATGTCATAAATGTAATGTGGAAAAAAGCTTTGAGGATGTTTAATTGTTGGCAAGTATTTGTCCTAAAAATACAACGAAACATGTCTTGTTTTCCAGATCTGATGCATCTTTGTATTGATTACCTATGCTGTACCATGAATTAGGCTGTGTTCTACAATATTAAAGTCTCATATATCTGAATGTACTGTTTGCTATTGATCGGCTGTTTAATGTCGAGCTGCTGCATGAGATTTGGATTTATGGCAATGGGCATAAAAAGCACATACCCTTGTACTTCTAACCTTATGGGGACCTTGCCATTTACTAAATATAGACCCTAAACGATTATAATAATTGATGAGAACAGAACAGCGCAGGCTATTAATATCAGGCCTAGCATTACAGTAAATAGTGGATATGGTACTGAATAAAGATTTATTTTTGTCTCTCACTTCTGAGATTAGTCATGTAGATGGCCAGATACGGTTTGAATAGCTAAAATTAGAAACCAACTTCCTTATTCTAATGTGATCCGTGCAAACTGGCGCTATCACCGCTGCTGAAACCTGATGCATCTGTTGCTGTATGTGTTTTAAAAGTCATTTTAAATAAATGAGAAGCAGACAGGAAACTGGGTGAGGGGGGACAGGATATAACATGCAACAAAGACTTCAAGTGAGGACATTGAGGTTTTACGAGGTAAACGCCTTAGCACCAAGGTCACTGTAACACCCTCAGAGCATTTATATATATACATATATATATATATATATATGTGTAAAAAAACAAAACATAATGGCTGTAATATGTGTCTTATTTCCCCTGCAGAAGTTGAGTTCTTGTCATTTCTGCACAAACAGGCTGATGCAAGACTAAAAAATCTAGTTCTAGATCAAAAAGTCAAAGTGGGTGATTCTCATGAACATGGTGCAGCTCATAGCAAAAGTCCAAGAGCATTGAATACATATTTTCTTTGACCCCTTATTAATTATACAATCTAAAGAATTTTAAGGTATTTTCTGACATTTTTAGAGACACTGTGAGCTAAATTCATTACCGTAACACATTCTTAAATTAAAAAAAAACAAAGAAAGGTTGTTTTTTTCCCCTTGGCAAGCACTTAAATATGTTCAAAGGTAGCTGGTATCACCAACATGTATTTTATTAAAATATGCACATTTTTAATGCAAACGATTCTATCATTACTGTAACATTTAACCATTTTTCATCAATTTTCATTCAGATTTTGTTCTTTATACATTGTTTAAAAACATTATGTTTGATTATATTCTGTTAAAATTATACATTTTCAAACAAATGTATATTTATTTTTATAAAGCTTATTAAATATTTATTGTGTATAAGTGTTGATGCTGATGAAAATATAGAAAATATTATTTTAACACAAAACAATGTATTGTGCCTCATTTTGGTTATATTGTTCACTCATATAAAAGTGAAATATATTTAGTTTAATAGAGTATGTCCTTATAATCTTCACAGACAGAACTTAGACTGACTTCATGAGAATCACCCACATATGTGTTCTTGTTTGCATGTCTTTTTTTGAGAATCACGTGGGTGATTCTCATGAATTTTTTACCATATTTTTGATCCACAAATTCATTAAAGTAATGCATCCAGATATAAAATGTCATGGTTTCCCCACACTTATACAATAAATATTTAATAAACTTTATGAAATAAATACATATTTGTTTAAAAATGTATAATTTAACAGAATATTATCAAACATAATGGTTTTTAACAATGTATGAAGAACAAAATCTGAATGAAAATTGATTAGAAAAAAATGGTTAAATGTTACGGTAATAATAGAATTGTTTGCATTAAAATATGTGTATATTTTAATTAAATACATGTTGGTGCTACCAGCTACCCTTGAGCATATTTAAGTGCTTGCCAAAGAAAAAGAAAAAAAAAATTAAAAATGTGTTACGGTGATGAATTTTGCTCACACACAAAATACATATAGATAAATATAGATTTTTGCTAAGAGTTGTACCATGTTCATGAGAATCACCCACGTACAGCAAATCCGTCTCTATCAGTCCTCATATCCAGTAGTTAGAGTCTACAGGCTGAAGTTTACAGAGTCAGCCAATTAGCAAATCTCCAAAGTCACATTCAGTTTGATTACAGACTATAAAACGGCAGCAGCAAAACACTTACGGCGTGAGCGTTTCCCTATCACATACACCCTGCAGGGTAGGCTTGGTGGTTTTAATGTCATTTCCTGAAGGCTTAATGTGACACAGCAGAAAAAAAGGAGAAAAAAAGAGAACTTGTGCGTCAAGAAATCCACTAAAATCAACCATTATGAAAAATCTCGTCTCGAAAACCAAAAAAAAAAATCAGTCACATCCGACACAAACGTCTCCAGAGTGAGATGGAAATGACATGTCTCATCTGAGGGAGGCTATCTCTGCATCTGTTTAATTATTTAGGGACCTATGGGTAAGGGACTGAATTAATCTAATTGTGCCGGGATGTCATGTCACAGTTGATGAGAATCTTCAGAAGTGTGTTAAAGGACCGCCGCGGTGTCAAGTACGGCAACAGCTAGAGGGCAAATGAGGCGAGGTAACTAGGGCTGATTATTTTAAGCAACTGATTCACACATTCATCTACCAGTTACTGCTAAATTAATCATTTTATCTGTAAAATGTCACTGAAGAATGTTAATTCAAGTCTAAAGTGATGTCTTTAAAGGTCCAAAATCCCCCCCCCCCCCCCCAAAAAAAAGATTTTTTCTCAATAAGATGTAAAACAGAAAAGACAGGGATATTTGACAGTTAGTTTTAGCGATTTTTGCATGAAAAATCACTTTAATGCACGGGTCTCATATTTTGTGGCCCCCACCTTGATATGAAAGTTTAATGTGAGTTTTGCATGAATGGCACTTTACCGTGTTGTGTGTGGAAGGTCCCTTTAATTACTTTTTTGGTAATTTTGTGTCTTTTTTTTTTTTTTAATAATTTTGTGTCTTTTTTAATAATTTTGTGTCTTTTCTTAAATAATTTTGTGTCTTTTTTGGTAATTCTGTGTCTTTTTTTTTGGTCATTTTGTGTCTTTTTTTGGTCATTTTGTTTCTTTTTTAAGAAATTTAGTTATTTTCTGTCCTTTTGTGTCTTTTTTGGTAATTTTGTGCCTTTATTAAATAATTTTGTGTCTTTTTTAAATAATTGTGTGTCTTTTTTTGGTAACACTGTGTATTTTTGGTCATTTTGTATCTTCTTTTGTAGTTTTGTGTCTTTTTAAAAGTAATTTAGTGTTTTTTCAGTCATTTTGTGTCTTTTTTGGTCATTATGTGTCTTTTTTTGGTCATTTTGTGTCTTTTTTTTTGTAATTTTGTGTCTTTTTTTGGTCATTTAGATACTGCCTCCAGCGGCCCCCAGGTCATTAGAGTTTAAGACCCCTGCTTTAAGGCTTCATAGATTATCAGAATCGTTGCCAATTTTTTTACTTTCCATCCGCTAATGACTTTAGGACTCGAGATGGACATGAGCACTTGTTTTGGATTTTAATTTTTGTTTAACACCACTTCCTGATGTCATCAAAATCTAATTTTTGACCCTATTTTTTACATTAGATTTACTTTTTGGTACTCTATTTAATTCAATGCAAGTACTCAAATATGGAAATGATTATACATATATATGAATTCAAAATACACTCTTATACAACTCGCACTAATTATTATTTTCAGCAGTTGATTAATCGATTAAACTGCCAGTTACTTCTTAATTAACTGTTTTATCTATGAAATGTCAGTGACAAATGTTAATCAAAGTCTAAAGTGATGTCTTTAAAGGTCCAAAATCCCAAAATATTTGTTCAGTATATGACGGAAAACAAAGAAAAACAGGGAACCTCTAAATTGAGAAGCTGAAGCAATCATTTTTAGCCATTTTTGCATGAAAATGTACCTAAACGATGACTAGATTATCAGAATAGTTGCAGAACCCATAACTCCAAGCTACAATACATTAACTAATCTATGAAAATTATTCTTGCCTGAGTTAGTGATTCCACACCATTTCACAATGTCATCAAAATCTAATTTTTGACCCTATTTTTACATTAGATTTGCTTTTTTGTACTCTATTTAATTCAAATCAAGTACTTCAGAGAGACTTAGAGGCAAAGAAGAACCCTGATTACACACATCTAGGAACTCAAAATACACACCAATGTGCTCACCCACATGCACCCAAATAGACAAAGGGACACACAAGCACACTAATCCTCTCTTGGGCCATTGTTGTCACTACAGTGTAATCCTGGAGTCGATGAGTAGCTTAATCTAAGTCACATGACTGTCGGTACACACAGTCTAATCAACACACACACACACACACACACACACACACACACACACACACACACACAGAACTAATCATAGCATTGTCACATTTGATTGACAGATGGTAAATCCAAGATCCCTCACCACCTCCGGCAACAGCCTCTCTCGGCCAATAGGGGACGAGCTGCATGATGATGTCATTGCACTGAATTCTCTTTTAAAAAAACTTTCCTGTCAGATTATTATCTCAAAATTTTAATCTAATAACAAAACAGTATGCTTTATAACAAATCTTATGCTTCTGATGGGAAAGCTTCACATCCACAAGATGAAGTTTTCCAAGTCCCACCCTAAATTAAAATTTTATATCGAAACTTTAGAGTTGATGTCAAATAAGAAATGTGAACGCACTCTCATACACTTTAAAAACGTATTTTCAGAAACCCCAGAATAATATAAAGGGAAACACCTTATACCCTATGTGCCTTATTATGTTATTATTTTATACATATATATATATATATATATATATATATACTGTAACTGAATGCCTGTATTTCCTTCATTGTTAATAAAGATCTAAAATAAAACTTTCCGTGAGTGACTTGATATAAACATTAAAAAAAAAGGAAAGCAACACAAAAAAAGGTAAAAAATATTGCTATGTGGTCACGGCTTTCACAGAAGAACCCTTATGCCCTTATAAGGGCGTGCACATCCTCCTAAACACCACATTACAGCAGAGTCCGATGAGATTAGCCGATCAATACCAGACTGATATCCAATACCATTATCTGCTCCAGGAACAAACATGGCATTATGGGATGCCATCCCCATGGCGACGGGGGTTGCCGGGTATCCTGTGCCTTGAATCGATCGGCACATGATTTACAGTTGGTGGTCAATGTGGGTAATGGATAACGATTTCACCAAACACACACACACACACACACACACACACACACACACACATAATGATAATTTGGATAGTTTGTGTGTTTGCAAAATAATGTTTTTCTCATTGAGGATATTATCTCATTAATAATTAATGAGGCAGATTTGTTTCTTTGGATGTGTGTGTGTGTGTGTGTGTGTGTGTGTGTGTGTGTGTGTGTGTGTGTGTGTGCCAGTAAAAAGGTAATATCAAACCATCAATATCTTCCTGTAAAACACAGTCAGAGGCCAATAAGCTGCCATCAATTAAGAGCAAAAGCTGTCACTGTGGGGTTACGTCAGATGGGCTATCAGACATCTGAACACATCTCTTCATCACAGTGTTGGTAAGAGCGGGAAAATGATGCAGCACGGAAGTGGGCAAGGCCTGCTCAGGAAGTCAGCTGACCTCAACAGACGCAGAAGCATCAGATAAGATAAAAGGTTGATAAAGTTACACCAGAGAGAGACAATCGAACACAGAAACTTGACCCTTGCACCAGTCGACCAATGCAGAAAACAGGTTGAAGTGGAGAGCTTCATACAGGCACACATCCATTCTTTGCTGAGATGTTTAAATCTTAATACAAGCCCTAAATAAATAAGCAGCTGAGATGTTTAATCAGGGTTCCCAGCGTGGCCCTGATGAAATATTCCATGACTTTTCAATGACTTTCCCTAACTAAGTTAAGAGCACTTCCATCACTTAAAAATTTCATCAAATCCTGGTTCACTAATGATGCTTTTTACCTTGAAGAAGTCCTGTTTTAATATGCATAAAGTTCTTTAAAAAGCTCTTAAAGGTGCCCCATCCCACCCAAGTCAATACCAAGACCACCTAAACCAAGTCCAAGTCAATACCAAGACCACCTAAACCAAGTCCAAGTCAATACCAAGACCACCTAAACCGAGACCAAGTCAATACCAAGACCTCCTAAAGAGACCAAGTCAATACCAAGACCACCTAAACCGGGACCAAGTCATGACCAAGACCACCTAAACCAAGTCCAAGTCAATACCAAGACCTCCTAAAGAGACCAAGTCAATACCAAGACCACCTAAAGAGACCAAGTCAATACCAAGACCTCCTAAAGAGACCAAGTCAATACCAAGACCACCTAAACCGAGACCAAGTCAATACCAAGACCACCTAAACCGAGACCAAGTCAATACCAAGACCACCTAAACCGAGACCAAGTCAATACCAAGACCTCCTAAAGAGACCAAGTCAATACCAAGACCACCTTAACCAAGTCCAAGTCAATACCAAGACCACCTAAACCAAGTCCAAGTCAATACCAAGGCCACATAAACCGAGACCAAGTCATGACCAAGACCACCTAAACCGAGCCAAGTCAATGTCAAGACCACCTAAACCAAGACCACCTAAACCAAAACCAAGTCAACACCAAGACCAACTAAACCGAGACCATGTCAATACCAAGACCACCTAAACCAAGACCAAGTCAATACCAACACCACAGTGTATCGAGACCAAGACAAGACCAAGACTTTGAGTGGTCGAGACCATGTCATGACCAAGACCACCTAAACCAAGACCAAGACAAGACCAAGACTTTGAGTGGTTGAGACCGAGCAGACCAGTCTCAGTCAGTGTTGCTTTGCAGAATTTACAAGTTGCGCTGTGTTTCCTTTTTTTTTTTGTGGTTGTGCACAAAAAATCTTTGAGGTTCAGGTAACCAAATTTTAATACAGACGAGATGACTGACATCTTCTCACGGCCTCTTCTCCTGTCACTCACATGACCTTTTGAGGGGGGCGTATCAAAGGGGGCGGGAGGCGTGACAGCTGTTAACAGTGACAACAATTTCAAATGATATATAGAATATATATATATAGATTTATGTTATTGATTGTGCTCGAAGCAATACGATTTATGCAAAATCACAGTGATATTAACGAATAAATCCAAAAATGCACAGTTGTGGTCTTGACCGGTCTTGAAATAAAATCCAGAGTCCGCTTTTTCCGAGGCCGAGACAAGACCGAATAAAAATGAGGTCAATTCCGAGATGAGACCGAAACCTTCAAAAAGTGGTCGCGAGACCAAATCCGATCTGGAGTACTACAACACTGCCACCCACACAAACTCACACAGTCTCCTGGTTTCCTACCTTGGCTCTGATCTGTCCCGAGGTCGACACTTTGCGGATCAACTTGTGCGACGTCTCCTCTTGCTCCCCGTCGCTGTCCGATGACTCTTCTCCAGCTTCTCCGGCCTGGAAGAAGAGAGCGGGAAAAGGAATATCGCAATGTTATTCATCATCAAAAAGACCAGAGCACACAAGTTTAAAAGTAGTGCTACAAAGTTGGATGTTTGTAAAAAAATTGCAGATCCTACTTGTGTGACTGTATCAAAAAATTGACTTTTTTCTACTCAGATTTGTAGCATATTGTGGTGTTTTCTTTATAACATGACATTTTTTCCAAAAATGTGATTGAAAAAATGAAATATATCACAATTTATGGAATCATAACCTCGTATCATGATATGTGATATCATGATACGTATCATATTGTCAGATTCTTGCTCTAAAAATGACAAAAATGTGTGTTTGATATTTGGTATATACTGCTAAAATACAATATATGCAGCCATTAAAAGTGCAAATCTACTGAATTTTGAGGTTTTTCCCACTCTGAACTGATGTGAGGACAAAATCAAAATGTTTTCCTTTTGAAATGTAGCAGAAAAGTTGCTTAGAAGAAAATCTTGCATACTTTTATGTTTAATATGCATTTGATTTGTTTCCTGTAATAATGCTTTTGAAAAAATTTGCTCATAGTTATTATGTTATCTGACTACAGTGTAAAAAATGTTGATTAATAAATAATGTTATTTCTATTTCTTTACTCCCACAATGCTTTGCCTCAAGATAAGCTGTCTGTATTTTCAAACTCTGCTATATTGATATTGATGTCTACAGTTCATATTTAGGCCTGTTACTAATGTAAAAATGCACTGAAACAAGCACGTAGCTGCGGCTTAGGAGCCTATTTGCACTACCGATATTATAGTATTTGTAAACAGCACAATACTATTTCTATAATGAGAACTAAAGTCAGCGATATACGTATACAGTGTATCTGAATTAAACACAGTAGATTTCATTTAATTTGTACAGTTATTTAAAAAGTGCAGAAGTGTATTTTAAAAGCAGGTAATACAATTAAGTAAATAGCAAAGCTGCCCATTTAATTACTCTATATTCATGCAATAAATATACAAATGTTAATCAGATAGTAAGATGCATGAGGAATAAAGAAAAACATTTTAGATTTTTGTCATATTCTGTTAATTTTATGTACATATCAGTGTTTATGTATGTATTTGTGATTTATTGCATGTTATATGACTTTTAATACTGAAAATGTTTTTAAAAGCCAGAGCTAAATTTCACAAAATTCTGTATTCATTTTTATATTTTCACATGTTCAAATATTTAACTTTCTACAGTCATGGAAAAAAACATTAGACCATCCTTGTTTTCTCTTATTTCTTGTTCATTTTAATGCCCGGTACAACTAAAGGTGGACAAATATAATGATAACATCAAAAATAGCTCATAAGAGTTTAATTTAAGGGCTGATATCTAGACATTTTCCATGGTTTTCTTGATAATAACCAAAATCATTATCAAGAAAACCATGGAAAACGGCTAGATATCAGCTCTTAAATTAAACTCTTATGAGCTATTTTTGTTGTTATTATTATATTTGTCAAAACAAATGTACCTTTAGTTGTATCAGGCATTAAAATGAACAAGAAATTGAAGAAAACAATGGTCTAATAATTTTTTTCCATGACTGTATAAAACTGTCATCTGTCCAAAGGTTTTGAAACACGACGGTCTGAAAGCTGTTTTATCTGATTGTTTTCTCCTTGAAATTATTCATGTTCTTCTTCATTTTGTCCTTAAAATTTTCAAATAGAAATAGCAAACTGCACTTTAGGAAAAAAACAAAACAAGAACATGACCTTTGTGTGGTAGCTAAAGTCGGAGAAATGGTTGTTACTGAATGTCTTGAATCAACTTCTCAGCCACTTTGCACCTGAACTTGCTACTCATAATCATAAATCTCACTGGACGAGAACTGAGACGCGTATAGAAACAGTACTAAAGACTTCTGACTAACATGCTTGTTCACACACTTACTGCGTCTCCCCGGTTGTTTAACCTCGACTTGCTCATTCTGATGCTCGCGGTGGGAACTCGTAGGTTTTGTTTTGATTCATCACTTCCTGTGTGCTCAATTCGTATATAGTAGTCGGGCCGGACATGGAGGAGATTGAGCTGCCCGATGTGAAGATGAAGCTGTTGAAGTTGTGTTTTTAGTTTGTCTGTTTGTCACCACGGTTACGGAAAAACTACTGGCCGGATTTTCTTTTTTTTTTTTTTTACATTTTGTCTTTATTTAGAATCACATTTTTTTTAACTTCCTAAGTGTCCTTGTTCTATTCTGTGTTTTTTTTTCTATAGTTGTTTTTATTTATTCTACCTTAGTATTTTAGACTGCTGTGACAACCGAATTTCCCTTTGGGGATGAATGAAGCAATCAATGAAGTAATCAATCAATCAATCAATCAATCAATCAATCAATCAATCTATCTATCTATCTATCTATCTATCTATCTATCTATCTATCTATCTATCTATACATCTATCCATCCATCTATCTATCTATCTATCTATCTATCTATACATCTATCCATCTATCTATCTATCTATCTATCTATACATCTATCCATCCATCCATCTATCTATCTATCTATCTATCTATCTATCTATCTATCTATCTATCTATCTATCAACCAATCATCTATCTATCTATCTATCTATCTATCTATCTATCTATCTATCTATCTATCTATCTATCTATCTATCTATCTATCTATCTATCCATCACAAAAATGTCATAGATGATGTCATACCACTCGTCTATAGACGGGCTGTCTGGCTTATGCCATTTCCTTGTTATAGGTTTTTTTAGCAGCTATACTCAGTATGCCAAAAAGGTATTTTGTGTTTTTATTTGAGGATGTAGAGTGCAGAAGCCCAAAAAGAAATTCATCCCAATTAAAAGTAATGTTTGTCCAAAATATTTTGTCACCAATTCTATGTGGATCTTACGCCAGAAAGCATTTACATTTGGACACACCCAAGAAGAACCCACAAAATTTTGGAGTAGATCCAATTCACGGGGTGGATACACTAATTATTTTTTACTTTTAACTTTTAACGAAATCAGGCATGGAAAAGTGCTTTTCTAGTTTCACGTGCATTGAAATGTTTCTTATTTTATACGTATTTATGTGCAATACTATGAATTTAATCGTTCAGTCTGTCTACTTACTTCTTTTGTTTTTTTTACTATTTACTTGCTTTATTTTATTGTCTACTAATCTTTTTTTTTTTTTTTTTTTACGTTTTTTTAGTATATATTGCATTTGTACTGATGTCTGCACAAAGGATGATCTTATCTTACTTTTACATATGTTTTACAGATTTATTTTGCAGCTTAAAACCAATCAGGGATATAGAGAATGTGTCACATTTTTCCTGCAGGATGAGAACAGTTTATGTGCAGGAACAGGCATGTGTGGGGTGGAAAAACGAGTCTTGCACAGCTGCAGACATCAGGTACAAGACTCTCACAAATAAATAGTTTAGTATGTTCAAATCTGGGTCATATGTGTTGAAGATTTAGAGCTCCAAGGTTGAGGAAATGTGAAGTTATCCCTAAAGAAATTGAAATAAACAAGTCAAACATCAGTTTGATCATCTTCCTGTTAGCCTGCAGGTCAAATAAAACAGAAAAATTTTGATTTTTTTTTTAGGCATGAATACTTTTTTCTGATTCTGCATTGTTTATGTTGTGCATTGATACTATTATGATAGTATTTACTAGATAAAAGTGGCAAATCTACAACAAAAAAAGTCTCAAATTTAAGAGATTTAAAGTGGCAAATCTGTGCAAAAAAAAGTAGCAGATTTACGAGAAAAAGGTGAAAAAAAGCAACTTTTTCTCGCAAATTCACCACTTTAAATCTCATAAATCTGCACATTTTTTTCTCCTAGATTAGTCACTTTAATCTCGTCAACTTTTTTTTTTTGTATGTAATATCCTCCTATATTCTTTAGGGTTGAAATTTGGAATTTAGTATTTCAGTATTCAATGAGTGCCCTATTAAGGGTTAACATGGAAGTTTCTCGGAAGTGTAAAGAAAAATCTCATACCTTGCAGTGACACCTGTGCCCATTATGTGCATAAATAAACTAAACCTGTTGTGTTTTTCAAGAGATTTAGGACACTTTCAATTGTTGCAGACCTGCTTTGCAAATTAGCCTCATTTTGACATCAGCAGTAGGGTTGTCAAGAGTATTGATACTCAAAAAAGTTTCGATACTAAAACGTTGTATCCGGATACGATACTCATTTTCAAAAGTATCGATAATAAGTTTAGATAAATGTTGGTGACTGAAAAGTGTTATTTTCTCTCTTGAAGTCCCAGAATGCAGCAGAGAAAAGTCGACGTGCAACCAAACAGCAACACACACAGCCGAAAAAATTGTTCTAATTGTTATTGTTGATTGTATTTATTCATACCTCAGACCTGAAGCTTGTTATCATAGTTGCAATTTCTTTTTGCACAACTGTTTTTTATTATAAATATTTGACCTGTGGTTCTGTTCATATTTACATGTTGTATTTTAAATTTTGGGGTCTTCGTTTTTATCCTTGTGGTATCGAAAATGGTATCGAGTATCGAATATTTTCCTGAGAAAAAAAGTTGCAGATTTAAGAGATTTAAAGTGGCAAACCTGCGCGAAAAAAGTTGCAGATTTACGAAAAAAACAACATTTTTCTCGCAGATTCACCACTTTAAATCTCATAAATCTAGGAAAGTTTTTCTCGTAGATTTGACACTGTAATCTCGTAAACTTTTTTCTCAAAATATTACCCACCTCCCCCGGGTCCGTATGTTTTTTTACACATTCTGGCTGTATGTAATATCAGGTTGAAAATTTTAGTATGGTGACAACCCTAATCAGCAGTACTTACAATGTGAGTCCTTTCAGAGTCGGCTTGGGGCGATATGAGCGACTCGCCGTGCTCCGCCACGTACAGGATGTTGGGGTTCAGCTTGGACGCCATGACGAGCTCACGGTGGAAAAAGCCAGCAAGGCGAGAATAGACGGAGGATGAGAAATAGGACGGAGAAAGAGAGAAGTGTGAAAAGAAATGGAGGAAAAGTTTGCCAGTTGCAGAGGAGGAGGAGGAGGACTAAAAGAGGAGGAGAGATGGAAGTTTGGCGAGGTGAAAGCTTGGCTAAGTGGAGGAAGAGAGGAGAGGATGACGAATGGGACAGCAGGCTCCGGGACGCCACACTCGTCCGCTTGCCGATCTCTCTATCCAGGGCCAACTCTGGAAAAGATGGAGGGATGAATTATTGATTAGGAGAGAAAAGCTCACAGGATTCTTTTTTTTTTCGGGGGTGGTGGGGGAATAAGAGGGGGGGGGGGGTGGCTGGAAGTTAAGGAACATATAAACAACAACAACTCTTCTTCTACTGTCATTAATGTCTCCCTCCGTCATCGCGCTCTTTCAGTTCACTTCAGAGAGACAATGACGGCCACTTCTCGTTCTCAGTTCCTCTTTTACTTCTTCCGCCGTTTGTGAGAAAACACATTGAGGTTTTACAGTTCAGCCCTATATGTGTGTGTGTGTGTGTGTGTGTGTGTGTTTAAAATAGAGCCGTTGTGATGCAGATCAGCCCCTTAAGGCAAGTGACACAGCTTAAAAAACAACGGTGGTGGTGATGATGATGATGATGATGATGAAGATGAATGAAAAACATGATAATGACAAGGGCAAACACAGAGGATGGATGATAATCATATGGCTTATTATTACAGGAAGACTCTCCTGCAGCATGCATGCAATAACATCAGATATGGGACCTTCTCACACTCATTAAATACGCGCTCTTGCATGTGGAGCACTTTATTCCCTGAGCACCCAAAAAGTGGATATATGTAGGTTATGTGTGTGTGTGTGTGTGTGTGTGTGTGTGTGTGTGTGTGTGCTTGAGGGCGCGTGCATGTGCGTGCATGCATGTGTGTGTGTGTTTCCTTGATTACGATGTGGCCACGTTATTCAAAAACCTGCATGTCACCAAACTTGAACCCATAATGACTAATGATGACTAGCGAATTTTAAAAAAAGCATGCACAGGTAGCTGGTCAGCCTGTTGAATTATGTCTTTGTGGCTTAAAAATCATATTAATGACCATAATAATAATAATAAGAAGAAGAAGAAGGATGCACAACAGGCTGTCGTGCGCTTCAGCCAGCTTGATCATTCATTCCGTCCATATCGCTGTTTACTGTACGGCGGCAAAATAAATGTCAATATTCAATTTAACTCGTGCATAATTCGTCAAACGGGCTCACGCGGCTCAGCTGTCACAAAACGCGAAAACATTTATCAGCGACCTGGACGGCCACCGTTACCGCGCGGCCACCTCCTCTGCACAAATAATTAAAAAAAAAAAAAAAAAAAAGACAGCCCTCTGTGCTCTCATGTGTCGATGAAATGTGGATATTATTTACCTTGGCACGTTAATGTCGTCGTCCTCCGTCTCCTCCGCCGGGGCTGAATCAGCGGCGGCGTTTCCCGCTCCTGTTGCCCGGCCTGGGTCGCTCGTGAGCCGGCGTTCGGGTGCTCGCGGTCAGCGGCGGCGGCAGCAGCGCGCGGGTCTCTCCGGTGGTGCTCGCCTTGCAGAGAGAGACGCGGTCATACGCATAGCGTCGGAGCGGATCTGAATCAGGTAGGAAGAGAGAGGAGGGAGGGAGGGAGGGAGGTGGAGGAGGAGGGGGAGGAGGAGGAGGAGGAGGGGGCGAGGAGAGAGAAAAAGAGAGAGAGAGAGAGAAACAAAGAGTGAGAGAGAGATTTGAAAGCGGCCGTGTTGAGTCGCCTCGAGTCGCTGTTCCGAGGTTAAACGGAGAGCAAATAGCGCGCACACGCACGCATGCGCGCGCAGGAAAGAGACCCAGGCCTATAAACACCAATTAACAACAAGATGCAAATAAATGAAAAAAAAATGAATTTGGAAAAAACTGCTTTCAGTTTCTCTGCTACATCTACCTAGAACATCTTACAACATTCAATTCAACTCAAACTCAACACAATTATAACTATGGGCCAATTTAAAACCATGATAACCAATAACTCTGCCTTTCACTGAAACTGTTTTTTAATGTTTTTGCATATGTTTCTTATGTGCTGTTTTGTGTTTTCTCTGTACTGTGTTTTGTGTTTTCTATGTACTCTGTTTTCTCTGTACTCTGTTTTGTGTTTTCTCTGTACTGTTTTTTGTTTTCTCTGTACTCTGTATTGTGTTTTCTATGTACTCTGTTTTGTGTTTTCTGTGTACTCTCAACATCACTGTAAATTAGTTGTTGCCCTCAATGATTCCTCGAGAAATAAACAAAGGATAAATTAAAAATACACCCATGAGAGTAAGAGAGGCATGTTTGGCATTACTTTATGGAGTTGTCATAAAGCTGTCATAAAGATGTGTGCATGATTCCAACCATTCGTATTCATAATGTTAAACTTTTTTTTTTTTTTTGATTAGATTAGATTCAACTTTATTGTCAATCATAGTGCAATATATACAGGAATGAACTATATAAAAATGCTGTATATACAGGTATGGATTATATAAAAACAGATCCAACTGTACAGTAGTGCAAGTATATATATATATATATATATGTGTACATATGTATGTGTGTATATATATATGTATATACATATGTATGTGTGTGTGTGTGTGTGTGTATATATATCATCACACTGTTAAAATAATCGCCTAACTCATTTTTTCAAGTTTTGCAGGAAACACAAAAAAATTCACCATATGACATTTATTGATCATTTCACTCATAAAGGATGTAACAAAGGATGGCTATTGGCATAGTAATAACACTGTGAGTAAATTATGTAACTTAAGAGAAATAAATGACTTAGGCAATTTTTTGAACATGCCTTTGTGACTTAAGCAAGATATTGTAACACTTTATTTTGAAAGTGTTACCATATCTTGCTTAAGTAACAAATGCATGTTCAAAAAATTGCCTAAGTCCCATTTTATTTTGACTTAGGCATAATAAATCCACATAAGTCACACACTTGACATAGGCCATTATCTTAAAGGGGTAAAATCACATGATCTGATCAACTGTGAAAAAAAAAAAAAAAAAATTGACAAAAAAATGACTTATTATTTTAACAGGATGACGATTTGTATGTCAATAAAATAGTTTTACTCAAAATTCTGCTTTCATATACGTGAGTCTAAGAAATTGTTTGGGTTAGGATTGTGTGTGAGTATGAATCTAAAATGACATCACATAGGTCAAAGACATGATATTTTAAATTAAATTCTGAGCACTTAACAACATTAGAGCACTCAACAATAGGTGAGTGTAGAATTACAGCATTACCAAGTATTGATTTGAAAAGTTAAAATCAATTAATGTCACATTAAGGTGTTTCTTTTCATTGAAGCACTTCCTGCAGACAGCTGAGGAGGGTTGGTGTAAAAGCCCTGCCACTTATTAATAAACAGGCGGTTTTAGATTTAGTTTTCAGCCTTCATGTAACTGGGAATGTTGGTATTTGTAGTCATAGAAGAAACACTTTCTGAAGGAAATCTATTAACCAGACCACTCTTGTTTTCTCCTTGCTTTCCTGTTCATTTTAATGCCCGGTACAACTAAAGGTACATTTGTTTGGACAAATATAATGATAACAACAAAAATAGCTGATAAGAGTTTAATTTAAGAGCTGGTATCTAGACATTTTCCATGGTTTTCTTGATGATGATTTTGGTTATTACCAAGAAAACCATGGAAAAAAGACACAAAATGACTAAAAAAAGACACAAAATGACTAAAAAAGAAACAAATTTACAAAAAAAGACATAAAATGACAAAAAAAAGACACAAAAGGACCAAAAAATTCACAGAATTACCAAAAAAGACACAAAATGACAAAAAAGACACAAAATGACAGACAAAAAACGAAATTACTTAAAAGGGAAACAAAATGACAAAAAAAAAAAAACCAAACAAACACGGAATTACCAAAAAAGACACAAAATTAAAGAAAGACACAAAATAATTTGTGTTCATTTTAATGCCTGGTACAACTAAAGGTACATTTATTTGGACAAATATAATGATAACATCAAAAATTGCTGATAAGAGTTTAATTTAAGAGCTGATATCTAGACATTTTCCATGGTTTTCTTGATAATGATTTTGATTATTATCAAGAAAACCATGGAAAATGTCTAGATATCAGCTCTTAAATTAAACTCTTATCAGCTATTTTTGTTGTTATCATTATATTTGTCCACCTTTAGTTGTACCAGGGATTAAAATGAACAAGAAATTGAAGAAATAATTTGGTCTAGTATTTTTTTTCATGACTCTATGTTGAATTTAATGGCTCTCAATGGAAAGATGTATAAGAAAAAGAAAAAAAAAAGAAAATTACCAAGAAAACCATGGAAAATGTCTAGATATCAGCTCTTGAATTAAAAGTAAAAGCCCTGCCACTTATTAATAAACACACAGTTTTAGATTGAGTTTTCAGCCTTCATGTAACTGGGAATGTTGGTATTTGCAGTCATAGAAGAAGCACTTTATGAAGGAAATCTATTAACTATTGATCGGAAAACTATTAATACCACTCAGTGAAAGTACTGCATTCAAATAAATGTTTAGTAAAAGTGAACCGTCTCTATGTGAACACGCGGCTGGTTAGCTCCGGCAAGCTTCGGTTAAATCGCTCAAAAAGGCCAGAGAATGAAACGATGAGGATTTTATATTTGTAGAATTGTTTTGGAAGAATTCAAATGGTTTTTGGGACACAATTGGGTATCCAAATAAGGCTAAGAATCAAAATCAAACTGTTATTTGCACTTGTGGGTTTAGGAAATGTGCAAGAGGGCTAACCAACCCCTTTGGTGCTCCCATGTTTGAAAAAATCTTAGATGCTCCTACAGGGGATACAACAAGATGCAGTGCCCTCTAGGGCAGCGGTCTCAAATTTAAATTACCCGGGGGCCGCTAGAGGCAGTATCAAAATTACCAAAAAAGACACAAAATGACAGAAAAAAGACACAAAATTACAAAAAAATACACAGAATTACCAGAAAAGACACACAATTATTTAAAAAAAAACACAAAATGACAGAAAAAAACCCTAAATGACTTAAAAAGGAAACAAAATGACCAAAAAAAAGACACAGAATTACCAAAAAAGACACACAATTACCAAAAAATAGACACAAAATTACCAAAAAAGTAATTAAATGGACCTTCCACACACAAAACACATACACACACACACACACACTTTTTATATTTTTGGCCTCTGACACTCGACACACTGAGCCCACTGTTTGAGTAAATCAATGCATCTCTGCTTGATAATTGGATTAACAGTTGGCTCATGTAGTTAAGAAAACAATGTCACTTCATATCACATGCTTTTCAAGACTTATTTATGTAAAAGTCTTGCTTTTTCGTCTGAAATATTAGATACTTTTAAAACTCTTTAGGCTTATTAAAATCATTGACAATTTACATCAGGGATCACTGGACACAAAACTCTTTACAATTAATCAAAAAAAGCTTGTGGGCCACACTGGAGAGAAGGGGGATTCAAATCTGATGGCTTTTTATAGTTTGATTTTGCATGTGAGGGATAGAAACTGTAACGGAAGCCGTGCTGCTGGCTCAAATCTAGAGACACAACATTCCTCTCGCAGGCCATAACACACAAACTTCTGTCCAGACATGCTCTGAAAACGTGCTTTTACACTTATGAATCTAAACTTCTGCACACTGATTTGTGCTCAGATTTCAGCCTGCACAGTGGCGTTGTTGTTAACCCTCCGGAGTCCACGAAGGCGCCAGAGCACGACGTCCTCATGACGTCCTCATGATGTCACCATGTGAACACGAAGCAGCGTGGAGCCCTGCTGTCAGCTGAACTCTACAGTTTTGGCTTTTCCACAAGTTTCCTTGTCCAATTTAATGCATCAACTCTTTTTCAGCAAAGGTAAAAAAAAAACAACTTGACCAAGTGAAGTAACATGATTTTACTTTTTTTTTCTTCTAATTTTGCAGTGTGCATTCAGCATTTTTGTGTTAACTGTTTTTGTTATTTCTTTGTCTGTTTTAGTGTGTTTTTATCTGTTTTTTGTGTGTGTTTTTGTTTGTTTTTTGGTGTTTTTTATGTGGGGTTTTTGTATTTTTTTTATGTTTTTGATGTGTTTTTTGTGTGTGTTATGCTTGTTTATTGTGATTTTGTGGGGGGGTTTTGAGGGGGGTTGTGTGTTTTTTGTATTTTTTGTGTTTTTATGTGTTTTTTTGTACTTTTTGTGTTTTTATGTGTGTTTTTTGTAATTTTGCGTGTTTTGGGGGGGTTTTCTAGGGGTGTGTGTGTGTGTTTTGTATTTTTTGTGTTTTTATGTTTTTTTTTGGTATTTTTTGTGTTTTTATGTGTGCTTTTGTGGGGGGGGTTTAAGGGGGGGGTATGTGTGTTTTTTTCACTATTTTGTGTGTTTTGCGTTTTATGTGTGTTTTTTTTTTGTCATTTTTGTGTTTTGGTGTGTTTTATGTGTGTTTTTGTAACTATCTTTGTGTGTTTTTTGTATACTTTGCCTTTTTTGTGTTTTTCTGTGTGTTTTTTGAATTTTTTGTGTTTTTATTTTTTTCTGTGTGTTTTTGGTGTGTTTTTTTCACTATTTTGTGTGTTTTGCGTTTTATGTGTGTTTTTTATCATTTTTGTGTTTTGGTGTGTTTTATGTGTGTTTTTGTAACTATCTTTGTGTGTTTTTTGTATACTTTGCCTTTTTTGTGTTTTTCTGTGTGTTTTTTGTATTTTTTGTGTTTTTATGT
Source organism: Centropristis striata (assembly GCF_030273125.1). Classification (NCBI taxonomy): domain Eukaryota; kingdom Metazoa; phylum Chordata; class Actinopteri; order Perciformes; family Serranidae; genus Centropristis; species Centropristis striata. The sequence goes on from NC_081533.1 coordinate 16,070,439, forward strand.
TTTTCTGTGTGTTTTTGGTGTGTTTTATGTGTTTTTTTGTAATTAATTTAGTGTGTTTTTGTGTTCAAAATGTTGATCTAGTAAGTCAAAATGAAAAAAATAACAATCAGGTCATATTGGTGAGGTTGTGCTGAAAACAATGATACCAACACGTCATGGTAAAGAAGTCCAAAACCAACAAAACAGCCCAAAACTCTGAAGGGTTAAGAAAAGTCCTCACCTAACAGAGAGCTGGAGCTCCGTGTGAGAGGGAGAGAGACATCCACATTAATAAGGGAAAAAGAGAGCGACATTTGCACACTGACACAGATACAAGGGCAGAGAGACAGACGTATAAACATGCACCGACACATCACACACACTGGCACCGCTCAGTGCAATAGTAATTTGTTTACAGTTGATTAAATATTCATGCTGAATTAGCTGTGAGCCTGCCAACAGTCACTTCATTTACACCCTGTGAATGTGTGTGTAGATGTGTGTGTGCCCCCTCAGCCTCCCTCCTCCACCTGTATTTGTGTTTTTTTTTTGTTTTTTTAATCTGGTTGTAACTGTCAACCCAATGGCGTGTAAAATGCAGACACTTGCACAATAACAGGCACGCACACACACCTGCTGGATTCCCCCGCTGATCAGGTGATAGTGTTACTGTATGTGTCTATTTTCCTCCTGTTGCCCGTGACAACAGTGGGAAGGATGGAGCAGAGGGAGGGGTTGATGACCACGGATGCATCTGAACAGAATCACATGTAGAGCTGCACTTAAAGGTTATATTTGGATTAATCCGATGGTTCTTTTCTTGATAAATCACCCACGAAATGTCAAATAACACGACTAACACGAAAATCATGCGTTCATCTTCATCTTCGTCTTCGTTTTATCCAGAAAAGCCCAAATATATTCAGTTTACTGTAGACGTGTTTCCATTAACCCTCTGAAATCTTGGGCTGTTATGTCCGTTTAAAAATCTGTTAAAAAATGTTCACCATGCCATGTTGGTATCAGTTTTTTCAGCGTTACCTCACCTAAATGTCCTGATAATTGATTTTTAACTTTGACTTACTTGATCAAAATTTTTAACACAAAATAAACAAAGGAAAACTGAAGAAAAAATCTGATCTAGAAAATTATGTTTCACACACAGAAATGTACATGTTGCAAATATGAACATGGGTTGCAAATATAACATAAAACAGGTTTAATGAGGATAATCTCTAGTTTTATATTTTTATACTAAATATATTTTACATTATCTCCGGTTTTACTTGGCCGAATATCATCAAAAAAAAAATCTGGTATGGAGTTTCAAGCCAGAAATTTAGGGGGAAGCTGATGGCTGAAGGCTCGACGTTGCTTCATTTTTATGTCTTCACATTATGAAGAAGTTATGTGCAGGTTGTTTCATGGACTCCAGAGGGTTAATGTCAAAGCAAAATTTGAAGCAAAATGTTGACATGTCACAAATGTAATAATGTCCACAAACATAATAAACCACAAACGTAATAAAAATCTGTAGCTTTTAATGCAATTGAGCGTTGTGTAAAGTTGAAGATTTTCACTTCCCCACAAACGTAATAAGTCCCTGCAAACATAATAGTTATTACATTTGTGGGAAATTGCATGTTACGTTTGTAGTAGGCAACGGCTATTACGTTTGTGGAAAATGTATTACGTTAATGGGATTATAACATTAAAAGCTGCAGATTTTTTATTATGTTTGTGGTCTATTACGTTTGTGGACATTATTACATTTGCTGGCGTTACAAGGGACATTTCTATCAACTGGTTTAGAGCAAATAAACAAAGGTGCATTAATGTACTTGGCAGATGGCAGTGTAATGTATCGCTGTATGCTAATCCGTCACTAAACAGGAGAAGAAGTGGAAGAGAGAAAAAAACAACAAAAACTAGGTTGTTAAATGTTCGCTACGTCGCATAATTTAACAGAATATATTCAAACATAATGTTTTTTAACAATGTATAAAGAACAAAATCTGAATGAAAATTGATGAGAAAAAATGGTTAAATGTTACAGTAATGATAGAATCATTTGCATTAAAATATGTGTATATTTAAATAAAATACATTTTGTTGATACCAGCTACCCTTGAGCATATTTAAGTGCTTGCCAAAGAAAAAAAAGGAAAAAAAACCTTTTAGTTTTTTTTTTAATATATATTCAAAAATGTGTTACGGTAATGAATTTTGTTGCCCACAGTGTCAAAAATGTCAGAAAATATCTTACATTTTTTAAAATAGACTATTGTAGACTATTGTATAGGTTATAAAGGGTCAAAGAAAATATGTATTCAATGCTCGGATCCATGCTGGAGTATAATTCTACAACAAGTCTAGTACTGATCATTTTAGTGTAGCCTAATCTTTATCCACAATTGTGCAGAAGTAATGAGTAATCATTCAACTCTAATATCACACAAGGTCAAAGATTTGATGACGACAAAGGCTGTTTATCTCTCAATCACTTGTTTTTCTCTGTTGAATTACAAGATGATTGTTACACCTCAGCGTGAGGTAAATCAACGGTGTGTTTCTTTTGAGTTCCCTTGCCAACAAAACCAAAGAAATAACAGTGTTCCTGAAATCTGCAAAGGAGGGAAAGAGACAGAAGGAAGAAACACACACACACACACACACACACACACACACACACATTCTTGTACTTCTACCTTTGTGAGGAGCCTCATTGGAACAATGAATTCCCTTGCAAGGTTATAATAGTTTTGGATTTTTCATTAGTTTTTGTTTTAATTTTGTTGTGAATTTTTGTTTTCAAATTCAGTTAGTTTTAATGAGTTTTTAGAGTGAGTTTGTAAATATATATATTGGGTGGGAGATTAAAAGAGGTCAAAGTAAATTTTGCCTTTATTTCCTTTGTCTTATCCATCTTCATTATGCATGAAAAAAGTTGACAAAGACGAAAACGAAGAACATTTTCACTATAATTTTAGTTAGTTTTGTAACCACACGATACAGTTTCAGTTAATTATCTTTATCATGTAACCTTTAACCCTTAAAACAAAGTCTGAAATCTCAAAAAAGCCTTTAAAGAAATGAGGACCGGCCGAAATGTCCTCACTTTGCAAAAATGTCCTCACTCTGTTGGTTAAAAACGCGTTCCGGTCCCCACTATGTAGGAAATACAAGAACACACACACACACACACACACACTTCTCCCAAGCTCTCCCAGGGAGCTTCTCACAGGTTGTCAGTTTCCTCTCTTCCCCATCCAAGCGTTGCACAGCGGGAGCCTCAATCAGAGCTGAGCAATAAAAGAAACCGATAACAAAGAGATAATTAACGGCTCCGTGTTTCGTATCAAACTGAGGGCAAATTACTGCACCATTATTATCATCATGCAAGTAGGAACATACTGTCGCACATCCTGTACTAATCTTTCACAAGCCCACATATTTATCTCTTTAATGACGTGCAAAAAATAGCTGTGTATTCATTCACTTGTTGCTGTTTGCACGGAAAATTAATTCACTGAATGCAACACTTTTAGTCATGCAGCTAATTTTACATTCATTCTGTCCATATTCTGTGGTTTTTAGTGACATGCATCTGTTTATAAACCTTTTTCTTCAGTCCAATCCAATCCACTTTATTTATACAGCACAATTTTAGCAAACACAAGGTTTCCAAAGTGCTACACAAACAATAAAAAATAGATAACACAATACAAAGAGATGTAGTAAACAATAGAACAGTAAAATGCAATAAGATAACATAAATAAAAATAGGATAAAAATAAATAAAATATAATGTAAAATGTACTGCCCGCACAAAATAAAATATGCATGTATACAAATAAAAACAAAAAAAATCATAAAATTATAAAATCAACATAAAATTATTCACTAAATTAATCTGACAGCGATTGCTGCAGCAGCTTCAATGGTTCATTTTTTTTAGAAGCATGCTTATTTGCATTCCTGCTGACAGCTGGATAAGAAGACCACTATTATGTCTTTGTGGTAAATATAAAGCTACCGCTATCAGCCAGCTAGTTTAGCTTAGCACAAAGGCTACAAAAACTTTTATCAAACAAGACATAATTTAGTCAGTTTAAGGAGTAATAGGCAGATTAAGTCACCTTTGGACTTGGGATGTAATGAATCTGAAAACATTATTTGAGAAGGCACAAATAATGTGACAGAAAAAGATATATATTCTAGCCAAAGTTGCTTGTTATAATTCGGCGGGAAAAGGCCATAATTGACATGTCTGTGTGTCAGCCATTATAATTCCTGCATTGATGAAAAGTACAATATGGAATATATTTTATAATTATTTATATGCCTATATCAAATAAAAACAATCAATCAAAAATACATAATATTTACCCGGCTGACTGTGACTTCCAGTAGGCTTAAAAAAACACACTCACCTCCGGTCTTCTATCCAAATACAGAAACAGAAACAGATGAAGACGTCTCTGCACACCTCCGCTTTGGTAGGTGTTTTGTTTACAGTCTTTATTAATAGAGTGCTGCAGGGATGAGGTATTTTTATAGGCCAACCTGGAACTAAGCATCCTCCTGGTTCCCTTGACAAAAAGCCAATGAGACTTTGGATTATTGCTGAAAATAAGCTCTATGGCAACATGTTTTGTTAAGCAACATAATAAATGAACAATATATTCATCTGTCTATCTATCTATCTATCTATCTATCTATCTATCTATCTATCTGTCTGTCTGTCCATCCATACATACAGTACATACATACAACCAACCAACCAACCAACCAACCAACCATCCATCCATCAAATCCAATCATCCATCCATCCATCCATCCATCCATCCATCCATCCATCCATCCATCCATCCATCCATCTAAACATCCATCCAACCATCCATCCATCCATCCATCCATCCAACATCCATCCATCCATCCATCCATCCATCCAAACATCCATCCAATTATCCATCCATCCATCCAACATCCATCCATCCATCCATCCATCCATCCATCCATCCATCCAAACATCCATCCAACCATCCATCCATCCATCCATCCATCCATCCAACCATCCATCCAATTATCCATCCATCCAACTATCCATCCACCCACCCATCCATCCATCACTAAGCTGATGATGACATTAAATGTCCCTATTTTTAAAGGCATGTAAAATCTTCAAAACTCTAAAATAGAGTGTTCTTTAAGCATTATATGTCATAAAAGAACTGAACTTGAAATTCCTTTAAGCTTGTGGTAACCACAGACCTTAAAACTCCATTTAAAGAACAACAACATTGGCTTTGAGATGAAGAAACATTGAGTGGAAAATTGCTAACTCATTCCAGCAGCTGGCTGTAGTGTCTTATTAACTAGTCTTGCTCCATCCAAAGGGCGTTCTTATGGATCCCACTGCATTTCCCATTTCCTGCGATGCTAGGATTTATCACAATGGCACCATACATTGGTGTTTTTGTCACCTTTGGATAAGTCAAGTCAAGTCAAACTTTATTTATAGAGCACATTTAAAACAACCGGGGTTGACCAAAGTGCTGTACAGATATCACAGTTGCAGGAAATAAGGTAAAAACTAAAATACTAAAATACATAAACACAAAGCAACAATAGAATAAAAAATAAAAAGACAATACATACATACATACAATTTTGTTTTTTGCCAGATGTCCACTTAAAGATGATTAAAAGCCAGGGAGAAAAAGTGTGTTTTTAGGGAGGATTTAAAAGCCTCAAAAGATCCTGCAGATCAGATAAGCTAGCAAAACACAACGTAGCGCTTGTAAGAAGTTGTTTATTAACCGAATATGTCACTGAACCACCCGATTAAACCAACATGAGACCTCACATGTAATTATGCCCTCACCCTCACCCTAAAGTTACCGTAGCCCATTAGCTTTGCTAACTAACGTTCTCTAACTAACTGGCTCTCTCAAAAGTTGTGTTGGAGTATGAGGGTATTCTATTTCAACATGGCTTCTTAACTAACAAATCCTCCAACCCATACGTCTACAATGGTCATTTATGTCTACCCTCTAATAGGACCCACAAGACTAATTCCCACATTAGTGCCCCTACTGGGGGACAAAAAATCCTCCAAAATGTCCTCATACCTAAACGCAACAATTACCGTTTTTAACATATGTAATGCTGTGAAACAGAAGCAGGTTTTGAGTTAAAAGTAAATCTGGATTTCGTACATAAGCTAACCTACGTTACGGAAGAGAGTAAGAACGTTAAGTATGTTTGATATATAACTCATGTACATTGAAATAAGTCAACATTGTAATGTAATTATGCCCTCACCCACACCCTAAAGTTACCGTAGCCCATTAGCTTTGCTAACTAACGTTAACGTTAGCGTTGCAGGGTGGGTCTTGTCAGTGGGATCCATAATAACACGTCCAAAGGTGACTTAATCTGCCTACTATCACCTTTTAAGATAATTAATTAACACTTTATATCTTTCTAGCTTAATCCTCAACAATCGTAGTAAAGATTACCAGCTAGCTGCTAACAGTAGCTTCATAGTGATCGTACAAACATGACAAAGGTTTCGATCTTCTTATCAAACTCTAAAGCAACAGAGCAAATAAGCACCTTTCATAAAATGTCCAACCATTCCTTTAAAAGTCAAAATCATCATTATCATAAACTACGTCATCAGGGCCTGTCTGACACACATGTCTGGTGGGAAATAAATGCGCTAATCCCAGTCCGTATCCCACTGTCATTCATGTGCTAACCACCCACATCCAAACCAGGCGCCTACACAGGTATCACACACACACACACACACACACACACACAGCCCCAGAAAAGCACACGTAACGGTTACATCACATCCTAAAATAAGCCTACACACAAATATTGGATATGAGTCATTTAAGTGCATTCAGAAATGTCAGTTAGCAGCTTTTTCTGTGGAAAAAAAAACAATCATTACACAAGTTGATCTCACTGCACCGTTTTCTCAAGAACAAAACAATTCTGAATAAAAATAACTTTAATACCATTTTCTGCTATTCTATCTGAGTCACTCTGGAATAAAACTCTTTTGGTTTTACTACCAAAAAGTCAGACTTAGTCTCTATGATGCTGGACCAAATTTACAAAGTCACAGAGATGAAATATAAGATTTTTCTGTTATCGTTGTATTTTTTGGGGGGCAAGCTTGTTGCAAAATAAGCCACTGTCATCAAAGTGATACTGGGATCTTTTATAATTATTACACAAAATAATTGTGAGACTTTTTGCCTTTTAATAACGTATATTTTATCACAGGGGTCTAAAACTCAAATTACCTTGGGGCCGCTGGAGCAGGAATCAAAATTACCAAAAAAAGACATAAAATTACAAACAAACAAAAAAGACACAAAATGACAGAAAATAAACAAAATGACCAAAAAAGACACAAAACGATCAAAAAAAGACACAAAATGACCAAAATAGACACTAAATTACTTAAAAAAGACACAAAATGACAAAAAATACACATAATGATCAAAAAAGACACAAAATTACTCAAAAAAGAAACAAAATGACCAAAAAAAGACACAGAATTACCAAAAAGACACAAAATTACTTAAAAAAAAAAGAAACAAAATGACCTAAAAAAGACAGAATGACCAAAAAAAGACACAAAATTACTAAAAAAGACACAAAATTATTTTTAAAAGACAAAATTTCCCCAAAAAAGTAATTAAAGGGACCTTCTTTCATATCAAGGTGGGGGCCACAAAATATCGACCCATGCTTTATCAGAAGGATTCAACTGCATCACCCCAAATTATTTATATATTTATATATTAAAATAATGAATAAAATATAAGGTTATTTGAATTAACAATCAACTATAACTGAAGTAGCATTGATAACAATAGACTAAATACAATTGATAATATTCCCCAAAACCCCTTTTATCCCTTTTTTTGAGTAACTCATTAAAAAAAACATTATTTTTGACTAAAATGGGTGACTAAATGTGACTTTAATCATTTTGGAAGTGACCTCCTCATTAACAACGGGACGCCGAAGGTTCCCAGTCTCGGCAAAAGCACCGGTTTGCTTTTAAAAGGTCGTAAAAGGTCTCTAATGGGGCGGGGGGAACATTATTTCAGTTGATCTGGAATCGACCTGGGGCTTATTGATCGGTTAATTAGAGGACTTGGGGAGATAAATTAAAAGATGAATGGTGTGGCAGTTATTGCCCTTTCCGCCACTAATCTGGGATCAAGCTTGTCACACTCAATCCTGTGTCTGTAACTATTAGCAGCCCACATGATACAGACAGTGCAGCGTGTTTATATACCAGCCTGCTTCTCTGTCAATGTATGCACCATGTGTTACTATGCTGCCACCTAGTGATTTATTCGTCCATTAAAAAAAATTAAAATATGTAGAAACCTGCAGGAAGATCATGCAATGGAAGATCAGAAACAGAAAAAGGGGGAAATGAAAGGATGAGTAGTTATTGGTGGCAGCGGTGAAGTAAAATGAAAAGCTGTTTAAGAGCATCAATTATTAAATGTTGTCTGCGATTTCCCCTTTGATGAACGAAAGCGGGTAATCACTGGTAACGCTAATGAGGCGTGGGATGGGAGGAGGGCTGGAAGAGGGATGTGTGGAGCAGCAGGCGAGACGGAGGGGGGAAGGAGAGAGACTTGGATGGGGGTAAGACAGTTCAGAGGGAGATGAAGTGCCTCTTAAACCTCTGAAGTCCAGGAGATTTTGGTTCAAATTTGTCAACTTCCTATGCATTCATTTCTGTCTCTGTTTAGCATCTTCCAGTCTGTCCTTACATCACATGCATGGCTCCTTTTTCTCCACACAAACTTGGCTACCAGTCAGATTTTTCATTTTATTTTAATTAACAAAGTATGAAGCTGCCAGGAACCCAAAATACAAACAAAAGACACAGGTTTCTATGGAAATGTACCTTTTTTTCCTTTTTTTTAACCATTTATACACCAACCTGGTCTCACAGGAATCTGTGAAATAGCCATGGATTCGCTTAACTCAAAATCCGTGGAATAGCCACGGAATCACTCAAATTTCCGTGAAACTGACACGGATTTCGCTACAATGCAAGTTAATGACAGTCATATCCCGTGGCTATTCCATGGATGTTTTTTCCTATTGGTTTGTTCCGAGTCACATGACTTTCAAGGTCCTGGCGGTCAGAACAAAAAACATGGCGGACAGTTCTCTCATTTTTAGTGAAAATAATCAATATTTTGACTTCTTCTGCATAAAAATGGATTTTGATCACATTTCTAGCGAGGAATATATGTTTTATTTTCTAAATATTCACTCAGTGAATGTACATAATCACTTTGTTTGTTGGAATAGTCACAGGATATGACTGTCTTTAACTTGCATTGTAGCAAAATCCGTGTCAGTTTCACGGAAATTTGAGTGATTCCGTGGCTATTTCACGGATTTTGAGTTAAGCGAATCCGTGGCTATTTCACGGATTCCTGTGAGACCAGGTTGCATACACACAAAAACAGCAGAAAAAAATAATAAAAAATAAAACTACATATAAAACAGTCTATTTGCCTGTTAATTAGAAATAGTAATAGTTTTCATTGTAGAAAGAAAATTCGCATTTTAAAAATAGTCTAGAAACATAAATGTCACACTGTGAAAGCTCCTATGATTGCACTTTTAACTGGCGTTCTCAGCTTGTCTACATATCATATATAAATAAAGTTATTACTGTAAATAAAACATGTGTATTTTCAATAAATAGATGGACTCCAGAGGGCTAAAGAGAGGAAAGGGTGAGAAAGAGAGATTAAAAGAGAAGGCAGCCATAAAGGATCATATTCAGTGTCATGGTGTCTGTCTGGGATGAGGATTATAGTTATATAGATAAAACACAAATAAATTATTTTTATACTCTTTGAATTGATCTGCTCAAATTTGAAGACTGAAGTGTTTTTTTTCCTGATATATAACAAATTTGATGAACTTAATAGGGAAAATCCATCAGCTGTTAGGTAAAAAAATAAATATTAAAGGTATACTATGCAGGAAAAAATCCCTGTCAATCATCATGACCCATTAGAAATGCGTTGCAGTGACTGTATCTGCAGAGCCTCTGCTGTCTGCCTGTATTTTCTCTTTTCTTTTCAATTTGCTGTGTACTTTTCTGGGCTTTTGCTTTGGTTTGGGCTTTACTTTCCCAGTTCTCGCTTTCTGCAAGGTTATTTTTTAGGCCTTATTCTCCCTCATGTCATTCAGCTGCACACATCCACTGATTTTATCTAGAACACTGTCTACAGCTAGATCTAAAGAGAGTTTCGCGTCTGCTGCAGCCATGTTGGATCCGTAAGAAAACTACACAAGATTTCCGTCTCTCCAATAGTACGCGTCATCGTCTTGCCGTCCCTCCCCGTTCTGTGATTGGATCCCTAAAACAGGGCTAAGAAACGGCCTTAGACACCAGACCCTTTGGCAGTTCGAAATGAAATTGAGCGCACAAGGCAGTATGGTTATTCCCAGGCTAAACCTATGACTACAGAAGAGAGTAAGAAAGTTAAGTATGCTTGATATGTAACTCAGAACCTGGTCTCACAGGAATCCGTGAAATAGCCACGGATTCGCTTAACTCAAAATCCGTGGAACAGCCACGGAATCACTCAAATTTCCGTGAAACTGACACGGATTTCGCTACAATGCAAGTTAATGACAGTCATATCCCGTGGCTATTCCATGGATATATTTTCCTATTGGTTTGTTCCAAGTCACGTGACTTTCAAGGTCCCGGCGGTCAGAACAAAAAATATAGCGGACAGTTCTCTCAACTTTAGTGAAAAAAACAATATTTTGACTTAGTTTCTGCATAAAACTGGATTTTGATCACATTTCTAGCGAGAAATATATGTTTTATTTTCTAAATATTCACTCAGTGAATGTACATAATCACTTTGTATGTTGGAATAGCCACGGGATATGACTGTCATGTTATGTACATTCACTGAGTGAATATTTAGAAAATAAAACATATATTTCTCGCTAGAAATGTGATCAAAATCAATTTTTATGCAGAAGAAGTCAAAATATTGATTATTTTCACTAAAAATGAGAGAACTGTCCGCCATGTTTTTTGTTCTGACCGCTGGAACCTTGAAAGTCACGTGACTTGGAACAAACCAATAGGAAAAAACATCCATGGAATAGCCACGGGATATGACTGTCATTAACTTGCATTGTAGCGAAATCCGTGTCAGTTTCACGGAAATTTGAGTGATTCCGTGGCTATCCCACGGATTTTGAGTTAAGCGAATCCGTGGCTATTTCACGGATTCCTGTGAGACCAGGTTGTCAGTTTTGTATGTAAATTGAATCATTCGTTCCAAGTAATATTCACTAAATCAGTTCATTGGCTTAATTAGTTGATATTTCCAACTAAAATGTAATTGAGGGACATCAGTGAATCTGCAATTTACTTTTGTATTTTCTCTTTTTTTGTGGTTCTATTAAATAAATATTACTTAGAAACAGCCTGAGTAAAGATTACAAACACTCTCTGTGTGGAAAAACTTGCCTAGCTTTTTTTAAGTAAATGTCACTCCAATTTTTTTTCAAAGTAGTTTACAAATCTCATCTTTAGGTCCATTTAGTTGCCGATCTGGAGCTTTTATCATATTGCAAGTTTCTCCTCAGCTTCTCTCCCACGTTATAGAAGTGTAAAAGCTTTAAAAATACATTTTTTTCCCCAGAGTGTGTTAACAACTTCTCATCCATGTTGACTTAAAAACCTGATCATTCTGCAGAAACAGCATCTGCTGAGGAAGATTGTGTGTAATCGAAAGCTTGGAGAACATCTACAAGTTGGATCTTGAGGTGAAATGTCAGTTTATGAATGTTGTTATACAGAAAAAAGAAGGCATAAATAAAAGCAACAGAAGGCTAAAAAAGGGAATGATCAAACATACTGCAAAAAGCTGAAGAAAGAAAGAGAAAAAGAAGCAGAGAAACTGATCGCCAGCACACAGAGAGGCAGAGAAAGAGGGGAAAAGTGAGTGCCTCCACCCCTCTGCGATCTATTGAAGCTATAAATACCACTGTGAAATACATAGATCAGGAACATTTGAGTCATCTGCCATTTGAAATCTAGCCTAATGCAGCAGGCCTGCTTTGAACAGCCTCAAGTACCAGAATGCACGTCAAACTTTAATAGCTTTGCCTTAATGATACAGGTGAACACAGGGAGGGAAAATGAGGCACATGCACTGTGTGCCGGAGCCAATTCGGAGGTCAGAAACAAGCATGAGATGGACATAACGCAGCACAGAGACCAACACAAGTAGAGGAACAAAGAGGCCATTGTGTGTTTGATTGGGCCGGCTCTTCACCATATTGGTTTCCATGAGAACACAAGACCAAGTGAGCGAACAGGTGGTAACCTCAAAGAGCCACAGCAACACATCCTGTTAGCTTTTACAACCAGGCTGTACACGCAGCGCAAACACAGAGCTGCTCATGAAGCCACATGCTGTGACAAGAGTTGACAAACACACACACACACACACACACACAGCCTCATTGTCTGTCTATCACTGCTAATGAGAAGCTAATAAACATAGAATTAAACAGAATATACTTGAAGATTTGGTAACGCTTTATATTAAGGTCCGTGTAATGACCATTAATTAACAAGTAATAAGGCCCCTTGTAACTCCTTACAAGATGCTTATTAACATTATTGTGTGTTTATAATATATATAAGTGTTAATAATGGAATTACAAACACCCATGACCCACCCATTATGTCTTTGCCATGCCTTTATTAATCTTATTTTTTTATTATAGCTTATTGATATTAAAATATACTTTATTGCTCATCTATTATTAGTTAACTATAAGTTAACTATGCTTTTTGCAACTACCGGATCTAAAGCGAGAACAATGTCTTATTACTTGTTAATTAATGGTTATTAAGGACCTTATTATAAAGCGTTACCGAAGATTCTTACACCAATTGTAGTATTGGTTGCAGCCAAGGGTGACAAGAGCAGTACACTGAAAAAAATTGGAGTGACTTTTATTTAACCCTTCATCAGGCAAAGAACTATATTTGGTAACTTCAGGTAATATTTCGAGAAAAAAGTAGCAAATTTACTAGATTAAAGTGACAAATCTACAAGAAAAAAAGTTGCAGATTTAAGAGATTTAAAGTGGAAAATCTGTGCGAAAAAAGTTGCAGATTTACGAGAAAAAAGTGGGAAAAAAGCAACTTTTTTCTCCCAGATTCACCACTTTAACCTTTAATAGGACACTTATTGAAATACTTGCAAATTCCAAATTTCAACCCTAGAGAATATTGGAGGATATTACATACAGCCAGAATGTGTAAAAAAACATACGAAAATAATATTTTGAGAAAAAAGTTTATGAGATTAAAGTGGCAAATCTACGAGAAAAAAATGTGCAGATTTATGAGATTTAAAATGGTGAATCTGGGAGAAAAAAGTTGCTTTTTTCCCACTTTTTTCTCGTAAATCTGTGACTTTTTTCACGCAGATTCACCACTTTAAAATCTCTTAAATCCGTACTTTTTTCTCGAAATATTACCTGACTCTAACTACCAAATATAGTTCTTTGCCTGATAAAGGGTTAAAAAAAAAGCTAGGCAAGTTTTTCCACACAGAAAGTGTTTGTAATCTTTACTCAGGCTGTTTCTAAGTAATATTTATTTAAAAGAACCACTTATTTTTTTTAATGAAAATACACAAGTAAATTGCAGATTCACTGATGTCCCTCAATTACATTTTACTTGTAAATATCAACTAATTAAGCCAATGAACTGGTTTAGTGAATATTACTTGGAACGAATGATTCAATTTAAATACAAAACTGAGGACACATAATAACAAACAATCACTAAGTAATGCACTACAGAAAAACTGCTATTTTAAAGAAAATGCACTGAATTCATATTTCTTTGTAGAATTTATATAGATGATTGAAATAATAATTACAGGGCCAAAAAATCTCTTTTTGCCCAACACGGACAAAGAACTCGAACAAGGAGCCCCAGAATGGTTGCAGCTTATGACATGACAAGAATAAGTGGGATAGTGTTCCCACTTCACTTTATATTTAATATTGTTTACTGTCCATCAAGAGCCAGGCAATGGTATAGGAATTAAATGTTAAAGTGGTTAGTTGTTCAATTGGTTTGTTAAAACAATGTAGAAAACTTGGACCATCCAAATTGCACAAACTAAGGTTTCTACATTTGAAAGCTGTGTTTGTTTACAGTGAGAAGTCCACAGGGAACCAATAATGAGAGAACTGCAACAGGAGCTAGAGTAGAATTAGTCCTCGCTCTGGTGGTAAGATAAGCGTGGAGGTGTTAACCTCAAAGAGTTGTAGTGGTTTCCTGAACCTCTTGGGAGAAATTAATCTACCACCCGATACAATAAATGGGTTTTAGAACAAGTCTGAGCAGCAGTCAGTGACATTAATAGTAAGAACTCTTCATTAATCCCACTGCAGCATCATCTCTTCACTCTGAAGCGTCATTACATTTGCAGAAAATTACTTCTTTAAATCACATCCTCTCTTTAACTCTATGTTTGCCAGCTCTCCTGTTTACAGTACAAACATCATTGCATAATAGTGTTAACCCATAAGAACCCAGACAGTAATCCTTAAAGTAATGGGGGATATTCCACAGACCAAGTGGACCACATAGAACACATTTATGATGTTTTTAAAAAATACTACCCTTAAATGTCAAAGATCTGTGATGTGACATATATGTCACATTGGGCATTTATGATATTTCTTATTTTAAAATGAAAAAAAAAACTAGACACATTTTCTGCTCACAGAAACACAAATTTGCCTTTTTCTTTGCATCTCTACAACATTTATCAAAATTGTGACATGAATAGTGCTGTTTAACAATAAATTATTTTTCAAATTTGTTTTTAAGTAACAAAATAAGAATAAATCAATAATAAATAAAAACAAATAACCATTTGCCTTTGTGTTTGCATCTCCATAACATATGTCACCATGGGTTCTTATGGGTTCTAATCAGTTAAATCATGTGATTGGAACATGAAAATACTTAGAGTTTTGCATATGTTTATAAAGATATATCGGATAATTTACTTTGAAGTCCTTGAGCAAAGAGAGGAAGCTGATTCAGCTGCTAGAAGACGTGCAGGGAAACCTTTTCCAACTCTTTAATTTTTGATATTTCTGTGTGATATTGGATTTATTGTAAACATCTAGCTTGCTTGTCAGTTAGCTGCTAGCTCTCAAGCTGACATTCATTAACCCTCTGGAGTCCACGAAAGTTTTGGCTTTTCTAGAAGTTTCCATGTCCCATTATCGCAACAACTCTTTTTCAGCAAAGGTTAAAACCACCTCGACCAAGTCTCACATGATTTTACTGGGGTTTTTTTAACTTTAAGTTTTTGAAGAGATTTTTTTGAATTTTGCAGTGTGCATTCAGCATTTCAATGCATTTTTAATGCAATATTTTGTGTTTAATGTTTTTTGTGTGTTTTTTCTAATTTCTTTGTGTTTTTTGTAATTTTGTTGTGTGTTTTTTTTTGCTATTTTTTGTGCGTTTTTGTGTTTTTATGTGTCGTTTTTTATAATTTTGTGTCTTTTTTAAAGTAATTTAGTGTTTTTTCACTCATTTTGTGTCTCTTTTTTGGTAATTTTGTGTCTTTTTTTGGTCATTTTGTGTCTTTTGTTTTTTAGTAATTTTGTGTCTTTTCTTGGTCATTTTTATACTGCCTTCAGCGGCCCCCAGGTAATTTGAGTTTGAGACCCCTGTTCTAAAGGGTAAAGAAATAATTTCCCGTGGTTGGTGTGACTGCTCCTTATAAGTCTGTTGTTTTGATGGCTGTATTTGTTTTTAATTGTTTATGATAACTGTGTTTAAATGTTGTAACTTGTCTCTTTTTATGCTGCTTTCGAGACTTTTTACCTGGTTAAATAAAGGCTATATATATATATATATATATATATATATATAAGGTTGAAAATGTGTAAATATATATATATATATAAGGTTGAAAATGTGTTGAATATCACCAGTATGAGCAAGAATTCCCCAAATCTGAGGACAAGACATACAATATGATTTGTATTCAGTAAATGTTGTAATAATAATGTCACACTTTTCTCTCTCTGTCTTCGCTCCAGGGAACTCAGTCAGTTAATGGAGAGTGAACAGCTGTTGGACTGAAGTGTCATGTTTAAGGGCACTTGAGTGAATCTTTTAGAATGCATGAATTGGAATTAAGGACCATCTCGTCCATCACGGAGCCACTTCAGAGCTCCAGTAGGATATATCCTTGGCCGATATAGAGAATGAATTCAAACACACATTTAAAAAGGTAAAAGCAGAATCAATGAAGAGCACAAAAGAGTAAAGGCCTGTTAAAAAAACCTTTGAATATTTGTAGAGAAAGATACTTTAAGAGTGACCATGGAAAGCAGTGCAGTTAGTTTCCAGTCCAACCAAAGTTAAGGTTTGTTTTAACGATGACCATGATCGTTCCCGAACCTAAACTTTAAGTCATGGGTCTCAAACTCTCGGCCCGCGGGCCAATTGCGGCCCTCGTGACGATATTTTGTGGCCCCCACCTTGATATGAAAGTTTATTGTGAGTTTTATATGAATGGCACATGTCGAAGTATCCTTGAGCAAGATACTGAACCCCAAATTGCTCCTGATGCTGCGTTCATCGGTGTGTGAATGAATTCCCAATGGTGGCAGGTGGCACCGTTTAGGGTAGCCTCTGCCACCAGTATGAATGTGTGTGTGAATGGGTGAATGAGTGCAGTTTGTAGTGTAAAGCGATTTAAGTGGTCGCAAAGCGAATAGAAAAGCGCTATATAAGTGCAGGTCCATTTGCCATTTTATTCTAATGTAATACCCGCAAGTAATGCTTGCTAGCATTAGCTCACAAACTTAGAATTCGATGAGTCGACCACCCATACAGCCACAGATGTTACCATGACGATGTGAGTAGCGAAAGTGACATAGTTAAGTCAGTCATAAAGTCTTGTACCTTAAATTAATTTGTTGAAAATCCAGGTTTGTTAGACACATCCACCTTCTGCCTGACCTAAGGCGACTTTTCGCTCTTTATACCTCGTTTCTTTTGCTTCCCTCCCTTTGCTTTAGCACTGGACTACTCTATATAGCCACTAGAGGGGAACATTTAAACAACACACGTTAATATAGCAGCTCATACAATGGTCTGATAACGACCTACTAGCCTACCAGCAGGCGGAGCAGGAATTATTGGATAATTACCGCTCATAAAGATTAGATTAGATTAGGTTCGACTTTATTAACTCCACAGCAGGGAAATTTCTTTGTTACAGCCGACCACAAAAATTGCACACAAAATGATTACCCTTTAAGATAAAGATAAAAAAATAAACAATCTAATAGAAAAAGACATTTAACAATATACTATACTGTATACAACCTATTGCAAATTAAGTGAAGAATGTGCAGAGTGCAAATTTTATGCAAAATGTGCATAAAAAGAAAGAAACTACAACACGTTCAAACCTCCATTCAATTGTCTAATAACATCAAAATTGGATGGCCATTTCCTATTTCAACACCTAAAACCACAACATGGTTTACAACTTAGCAAGCAAACGAAAAAAGAAACAATGACAGGAGAAGATGGCATAATTTCCTCGACAGTTTGAGTCATCGGGACGAAAGCTCACAAATATAACAGCTCCACATGTTTATTTCTGACAGAAGGCAGAATTCAGATCTCAGTCTGAATGGGAAGACTGAATGAGTCATCGATAAAATAAACAAGCTAAAAAATCCTTGTCATGTAACACAAAAAGGTTGAACATTTTAACACCCACATGCACCAAATTGCAATTGCAATAAAAGTAAAACTTATGATGGAATGTTATTAAAAAAAGTTATGTTGAGAGACATTTAAAAGTGAAATAATGGAGGACACGTTGTTATTAACTCGGTGTTATACAACTTCCAGAGCAGCACAGCAGTAGGTGTACTGTATGGTTGATGCATCTGTGTTATGTAACCGTGGACGACGGGGTGCGCATGTAGGTGTGTGTACGTCCACATGTCACACACCAATTAGCGGAGTGAGAAATATGATAATTAAAGCAAAAACAACAATAGCTCATATGCAGCGAACACTGCAGGAACAGCTGGCCCGTTACGCAAGAGACAACTGTTTTGTAATGTAAGTGTTAAAGGGTGTGTGTGTGTGTGTGTGTGTGTGTGTGTGTGTGTGTGTGTGTGTAGGTGCACTAAGACATGTGTGACCAGCAAAACTGTGTGAGATCACACCTTCCTACACACACACACTCATAGGCTAACAGTTATATAGGGAAAAGGTAGAACAAAACAGGGTAAAAGAGTGTATTGATTATATTTTTCTGCCATATTTACATGTATCGGTTAAAGCTGGATGTTTTAAGTCATATAATACACATGGATATTCAATAATAACTATAATCAAAACAAAAAAGATGGTATCCAAATTTTCCTCATCTGACAATATGAGTTATCTTTACATTTCTAAAACTGGAAAAAAAAAAAAAAAAGTTAAAAACTGTGTACTTTGTAATAATAAACTGGATCAAGTTTGAGGAGGAATCATAGTCATAAGAAATGCTTGATTAAAACAACAGCAAAACGGTGAAATATTGACCTCATGCATGAAACACTTAAAATGACAGATGCCTCATTTGCATAATGAAGAAAAAATACATAAAGAAAATGATACATAATGGGGGTAATAAATAGGGGAAGATGCAAAGGCAAAATAATGCTGAAAAATAAATATGTTTAAAAAATGAATAATTATATCAAATTCCTTTAAATAAATAAATACATTTAATAATTTATTGAAAATAAAAAAATAAACAGGAACATTAGTTAAAAGACGGATTAATTTAAAAGTAAATAGATAAAGAAGTTAAACAAAAATATCAATTTATGCAACATTTTACATTTTTTTTTTTTTTTAGTCAATTTAATGGCATATTAATTTATTAATGGGACCTTTATTTATTTATTTTGTTGACCCATCTCTATACAGTCAATTTAAGTTATTTTGGAGACAATTATCCTGCTATTTGTAATAAAAGTGATAATATGAATGAGTCAGAACTTTAAAAAACATGTTATGTTTAATATTTTAGTGTTTCTGCTGCGTTCTCATACCGATACAGTCGGTATTGTTAAAATAATTGTTTATTTTCTATATTGGTAAATGATTTGATGCTTGATTTCTGCTCCTCTGTTGTCTGTCTCTGTTCTCTGTCTCTGTGTGTGACGCAGGTCACTATCAAAGGTCAAACCTTGGGTGTAATATCTCTATGCATTTATATTAAGTCAGACAATATGATTTTGATACAATGATTATGTTTGTGTGTTAATGTTATAACATATATTTCATTGTCTGTTTCATATTTTTTAGACTTTTAGAATCTATGTGAGACAGTAAAAATCCTTTGGCCCTGTAACATATACTATCTTTGTAAGAAATAACAAGGCAGAGAGAGTCGTTGTTGAGACTTCATGAACTGAAACCCGTCTGTTTGTATTCAGGGACATGAGTTTTTGAACCCGGAGATCTCTGTAAAGTGCACATTTTTTGACATATTGTAATAAAATTATGTTAAAACTGAGAAACTTGGACGTCTCCAGCTCTTCATTTCCCCATCAACGAACTGCGCAGAAAAATGGTGAGGTTTTTTCTGTTGGTGACATTATCAATTTTCAAGGTTTCCTCATGCAATTTTTCTAACAGTATGAATGCAACTGTATGACCTATAGGGACCAATGCCTTTATAAATAGCAGCTGCTGTCTGTTAACATGTCGGGCAAATTGATTAGCAGCAAAGAGAGAGAGATCAATTGATTGAAAAGAAATAGCTCTGGTCAATACTGCACACAGGCTGGGGGTGAAGAGCCACATGCACAGTCTGCTCAATAACATGACTGATGGGCTGGGATAGAATTAATTCAATCCAACAAAGTCGTTTTAAAATTTATAGATGAGATTTGTGACATATTTACTTTCTGATATTACTTTTTTTTAAGCTAAATCATTATGGAGTAAGACAGCTGTCATAAAGATGTGATGCATGATTCCAACCATTCATATTAGTAATGTTAAACATTTGTATGTCAATAAAATAGTTGTACACAAAATTCAGCTTTTTTTTTTTTTTTACATTTTATTGACATCCAAATGTTTAACATTACGAATATGAATGGTTAGAATCATGCACACATCTTTATGACAGCTATTTTACTCCATAAATCATGAAATTATTAGTGTGTTTTCTTAATTTCAAAGATTAATTTTCAATGCTAAAGGGCCACATGGAGTTTTTTCTTTGGCAGAAATCTGGAATGATTCCAAATGTTTTATATAGTTTTACATTATTAAGTTAAAATGTGTCGCTCAGGCTACAGACACAAAGTAGACACATTTATGTCAACTGACATGTGGCTTTGATTTGAAGGGAAATACAGAGACACACACACTCGTACCGACACAAGCACACACTGCCCTTTTCGATCAACATCAAAGCTGTTCATTCTATGAATAAGAAAAGTGAGCTATTTTTATATGACACCCCAGTGTGGCTCTCAAGTCGCCCATGTTAACAGTAACAAGGACTGACAGGTGAGTGTGTGTGTGTGTGTCTGTGTGTGTGTGTGTGTGTGTGTGTGTGTGTGTGTGTGTTGAACATCAGCGGTGTGGCATATTGGGGTCCTAACCCACAGCTGCTCACAGTGACAACAGGCTGTCTGAGTGCATCACTATTCACTGACAAACACACACACACACACTTTCTGTTTCTACATTTTCATTTGTCTAAGGCCGATTCTTGGCCCTGTTTTAGGATCCAATCACAGAACGGGGAGGGGCGGCAAGATGATGACGCGTACTATTGGACAGACGGAAGCTTGTAGTTTTGTAGTTTTCTTACGGATCCAACATGGCTGCAGCAGACGCAAGCTCTCTTTGGATCTATCTGTAGACAGTGTTCTAAATAGTTTAGAGCCAACGTTTATTTTAAAAGAAGAACAACGTTTGACTTTACACTCCTGTTTCACCACCAAAAAGGGTGTTTTAGCCTTGCTTCCGACAGGATTTGGCCAAAGCCTAATCTACCAACTAGCCCCGCTACCGCTCGCTGCTGTAACCACGGTGATCTGGCTACGAGCCGGGGGACAGCGGAGCACCCAGCAGCTCGTCTATTGACCATAAAATCAGTGGATGTGTGTGGCTGAATGACATGAGGGGGAATAAGGCGTAAAAATAAATAATCTTACAGAAAGCGAGAACTGGAGAAGCAAAGCAGCAAGCAACACTCTCTCACAGACACACACACACACAGACACACACACACACACACACACACACCAACACTGCCGGTAGACTGTGAGCAGCCAGAGTCAGAACATGCTGCAGAAAAACGTTGCAGAAGCAGAAATCAGCATTTTAGTCTCAAAGTAGAGATGGGCTTGTTTGGCTATGTAAACATCAATTTCTGTCGCTCTACATACGTCATCTGGTATAACTGATACGATTGGCTAAGAGCTACATACAGACGCTTATGATAAAAATTTGTATCGCCCAATAAACTGCTCTGGAGGATCGTAAACCACGCCTCCTCTACAGAAAAATGAATTGGTGGCATCCAGACTAATCTCATTTGTGATATAGGCTTTTTTAGATATTAGCAGAATTTAGATTAATCTCTTGCTAAGTGTGCTAACCTTCTGATCTTGCTAACAACACGAAGCATATTTAACCCTTGAGTATGTAACATATGTTTTCTTTAAAAGATCACCAAAAATACATCGTTTATCATAGAAAGAAACTTAAAAAAACAGGCATTATCTCCAAGATTTAAACCTTCCGACAGTCCTCGAAGTTGATCATAGTTTACGAAAGTTTCTATTAGAAACACTAACCAAAGCAAAGCTTAAAATTTTGATATTTCCATCAAATTCACTTTATTCTACATGTCTAATTTAAAACGTCGCCAAAAATAAACCGTTAAATTCTGCTCCTCAGCAACACTGTGAAGCCTTGATTGATTCTGCTGAGACGAACATTCACGTGACAAATATTCACTGAAAATGTGAGAATGAGAATGAGAATTTGTAAAAATGTAAATAGTTCAATATGTATAACATGTGACCAAATTGTGTTTCTAAAAATATCGGTGACACTTGTGGGCATTTGGAAAAGTACACGTCCATTTCGTACACGTCCTTCCACAAATCTTTTATTTTTATTTGGTAAATTTGTGCACTGTGAAAGCAAACCAGACCAAATACAAAACAAACCAAAAGTATAAATTTAGCTCTAATTTGGATTAACCAAGCAGACTTGGGTTGTGAAAGCACCCTTAAAACAACAAATTTAACCTTTTAGTTTCACTGGAGACATGAACATCGGTCTCCTGGGTCAAAGTCCTGTGTTTGTTTGAACCATAAAAACAATTTTAGGCAACGTACTCTGATGTGTTTACATTTTGTGTAGTATAAACTGTAAAAACTGTTCCTCTGCTCTCTGTGGCAGTATTCTGGGAGTTACTGTCTGCTGCCTGGAAGTGGTGAGTATATCTCCCCTATTATTTATAGGTGTTATATTGTCTTTATTGTATTTTCAGAGAGGCATTATTGTATGATGCCTCTCTCATCCTTTATTTATACCTCTCTGTGTCCCTCTGTTGCATTTTATTCCTCTCCGTCCACTTTTATCCTCGTCTTTTTATTTTCTCTCTGCCCTGAGAGCAATATCCTTCTCAATAACTCTCCTTATATCTCAGTCTTTCTTGTCCCCGCGATGTCAGTGTCACACACACACACACACACACACAGTAGGGTTTCCTTGCTGCATCTCGTCTAGTGACAAAACACCACTGCAGCTCTCTGCAGGAAACTCCTTCAGACACATCACTCACAATAGGGGCCACACACACACACACACACACACACACACACACTTGCTACTTGTCTCAACAGGAAGTGACTGGAATAGTAGTACCTCCAGGCAAGAAGACATGAGTGTGTCTGTTAGTGTGTGTGTGTGTGTGTGTGTGTGTGTGTGTGTGTGTGTGTGTGTGTGTGTGTGTACATACAGTATGTCACTGGGCTTTGCGTGAGTTCCTCTATTCCTGCTCACTGACCTCTTTCTGACTTCACACTCTTAAATCCCTCGTCAAAATAAAGCTATGCATATACTAAAGGCCACATTTTCTGTATGTGTGTGTGTGTGTGTGTGTGTGTGTGTGTGTGTGTGTGTATTCATGTGTGTGTTTGTTTGTGTCTATGTATTAATGCTTACAGCCGTCGAGCACTGATTGGCCCTCTGTGGTGTAGTGTCCCTCGAGCAGATTGGCAGGAAGTCCATCAGTTGGATGGCTGACACCTGCTCATCTCCCTCTGGATTCACTCAGTCAGTTGATGTTCCCACTCGTTCGAGCACTGCAGTGACAGGATCGCTGTTACTTAAGTATGTTGTTAGTCTACTCATTAACTCCATATTTTTACATATTGTTTCTACCATTTGTATTTGTATATTTTTTTGTATGTTGATATCACATAGACTGTATATAAATAATGGAAGTAATCACCGTGTCGTCACCCGTTGGTTTGTGGCCCGTTTGAGACATCGAGTTCAGCGTTACACTCTTCGCCATCTTGTGTCGCCATCTTGTTTTCGGAAAAAGGGAGCAGACCATATCTGGATTGTGGAGGAGGAGAGGGATCTGATCACTGACTACAGCCTCTCTACACCTCAACCTGACTGAGAGAAGCTGCTGCTAATTCATGTTAGCATTAATTCGAGCATTAACTGAGATGTTAGTTTCGGCTAGCAAAAAACAAAAACAAAATGTACGTTACTTACCTAAGAAAACTGAGCAGCGACTCCTTGGAGTGTCTGTTAGTCCAACCAAACACTGAACAAGACATTTCTAATGAACAAAACGTTCAAATAAACTTTCCGTTATGACACATTAAGTGAAAATACAGTGTGAAAGGGCAAAACTGCTAAACGTCCATTATATATATATAGCTTTATTGACACGTTGCCGTGGATACGCATTGTTTTGCTACTCTTCTGATGACAGCTCACTTTGTTAGTGACCTGTCTATCAAAGGTAGCCACGCCCCAAATCATATGATTCTTTATCTTCTATTTTCTTCTAA
Organism: Centropristis striata; assembly: GCF_030273125.1. Classification (NCBI taxonomy): domain Eukaryota; kingdom Metazoa; phylum Chordata; class Actinopteri; order Perciformes; family Serranidae; genus Centropristis; species Centropristis striata. The sequence goes on from NC_081533.1 coordinate 16,094,676, forward strand.
ATGCGGCCATGATTTACACTATGAACATCAAATTGTCTTGAAGAAGATTTTTACTAGCGATTGAAACCATAATGTTGTCCTAAAAAAAATTCTGAGGTAACAAATAAAGTGAGAAGTTTTCTGAAATGAATGGACGTAAATGCTTTTGCAGCCACCGTGGTTGAGGTTGCCGCCTGGTATACCACAACAAATTCCTAGTATGTGAAAACCTACTTCGCAATAAAAGTTATTCTACGCCTAAAAAGTGTATTTCATATATATTTCATAAACTTTTTGATTACTATCTCCTTCCACATTTTTCATTATAGAAACTTCATTCAAACATAAAAATATTAACAGCTCAATACAAAATATGGTTGCATGTATTTTTCTCATTCACATCTTTCATACTTTAAAAATTCCACATTTTTCTCCACTCAAATGAATGGGGAATGTGACAAAATTAAACTCCTTTGACACTTTTTCATCAAATATTCATTCATGCTTTCAGCTAGAAGCCTTCAAACCTTCAAATCTTTCTGACATAATACTTTCAACTTTCAAATTTCAAATGCCATTGAAACTTTTAGAAATACTTAACCTTATTTGAAGCTTAGTAAAAAAAAGCTTTTTTAACATTCTTCTTGTTTCTACTACAACTTCTTCTGATACATTTAAACCACCATTGCTGCTTAGTGTCAGGTCTTCAATCAACTTAAAAATATTCCACTTTTTTGAGACATTATTGGTATAATTCAACTTTTCAGATCATTCATATTATTTCAACCCAATCCCACTTTTAACACTACTCCTACTTCAACTTCTTCTAACATATGTAGTGTCAGCTATTTAGCATCCAGCATTCCCACCACAGTTTCTTCAGAAATTGAATCCTCTAGTTATTGCTAATTTTCCATTGTGTTCATTTAATCTAATGTCAAGTGTGGCCTCCTCCTCTTTGTCCTTCCCCAGAGCTGTGCGGTGACATTATGTATAAATGAATCACAGCACAAAATAAGCCAACAGCACAAGTTCCCCCTTAAGGCTTTGTGAGATTTATAACCATCGTTCTTTGGCGAGTGTGCTTTAAAACCTGAGATTTCAGGGTGAATTATTTCTTGACTGTAAAGACAATCTAACAAAGGATACTTGTAGAAAATATAAATGTTGACAGAAAAGGTAAAAAAAAAGAAAAGCCTTTGAAAACAGTTTCTCCCATAGACTGTGTATAAATAATGGACGTAGCCACGGTGATGTCACCCATTGGTTTGTGGCCCGTTGGAAGCATCGAGTTCAGCGTGTCACTCGGCGCCATCTTGTTTCTGGAAACTGGAAGCAGAACATATCTGGACTGTGGAGGAGGAGAGGGATCTGATCACTGACTACAGCCTCTCTACACCTCAACCTGACTGAGAGAAGCTGCTGCTAATTCATGTTAGCATTAACTGGAGCATTAACTGGGATGTTAATTTTGGCTAGCAAAAAACAAAAACAAAATGTACGTTAATTACCTCAGAAAACTGAACAGCGGCTCCTTGGAGTGTCTGTTAGTCCAACCAAACACTGAACAAGTATTAAATATTACAACACTAGTTACACTGGATGAAGCAGTACAATGTTAATGGATATGTGAATTTTGGGAGTCATTGGCAAACATCTTAAGTTGTTGCTTAGGGAGGAGTTTCTGCATTGCAGTGGTGAAGTTTTTTTGCCTTCTTTGTCTTTTGGGACAAACAACTAATCAACAAAGCAATCACATTCTTAATCAATAATGAAAATGATTGTCAGTTGCAGGCCTATAATGAAATGTTTTAGACCTTTCAATGCATCACTTATTCCCTTTTCCCTGGACACATCAGCATTAAACCTGAAGCTACCTGAGGAAAAGTGTCAAGCTTAAATCAAAGTACCATAGTTTGTGCAAGCTTTCATTAATACGTGTGATTAAAAAATAAAATCAGAATATTCAGTGATGAAAATTCAGTGTTGTAGTCCATTCACACCCATCATGTGAGCAATCAAGGGGAAAATGGAAGAAAAAAATGTCCTGAATTGACGGACTGAGGGGTTTCCCAGGCAGACAGGGGGAATGATGAGGGCAGTCCAGAGGGGTCCAGAGGTGAGGGGCCATCTGGTGACTGAGTGGCTCAGACAAGAGCTACTACAGCTGGACAGCATCTGGTCACTCTGGCCTCTGGGCTCCATCCAGAGGACTTCAGCCAGAAACTGGAGGGGAAATCACTGAAATGTCTGAGTCCAGCTGCTGTGACTAAGATGGACAGATGGATGGACAGACAGGTGGACGAATGAATGAATGGATGGATGCAGTTGGTGGGAAAAAAAAGAGTGGGAGCCAGGATTGCCGGACATGTTGCACTCTGGACATTAGGAGTGAGGAGGGGAGGAATAAAGCCAAAAAATTAAAGTATGACTGCACTTTTAAGATTTGGGTAAAATGGTGTAATGATGCATGTGTGCCGATGGCACTAGGGCAGATCTGGGCATTAGGCGGCCTGGGGGCCACATCTGGCCCGTTGGCTGTCCCTGTCCGGCCCACGAAATTAGAAATCAATACAACCACAGTGCTTTTATTTTGAAGGCGATTTACATATGTGCGTGCATGCATAGGCACCTGCACAGATTTATCTTGTTAAAAACACTTTGCTTTTTGCACAGGCTAAATAAATTATTTGTTTACTGCATAACATATGTACATGCTCTATATTGTTTTTGTGGTTTGAATGTATGTTGTGCTTAAAAAAAATTGGTTTATACAATTTTTTACTGCTATATTTGACTAACTCCACATTAACATAGTCTCTTCATAACATATATTCTTACCACTAACAGCTCTAAAACCATATAATTTACTGCATTTTGTAAAGCGATGAAATTCATATTGAGCAGAATTTAGAGTATTGGTCCGGCCCTTCGCAACCTTTACAGTATCTCATGTGGCCCCTTGGGGAAATTAATTGCCCACCCCTGCAATAGGGTCTGGGGGGATATGTCCCCCTCCCAATATCCCTACATAAGCCGACAAATATTGCTGGTAAAACAGAGGATTAATGTCCATAGTTAGACTAATTTACATTGCAGCGCACATAGAGAGTCTGGCTTTTGCGTGCCACAGCTAATGGTGCATTCAAGGTCCACACGAATGTCAGAATTTTCGACATTGTTCCGAGATCCAAGTTCCGAATGTCAAGTTCCGACTTTTAGTGTAAATTGAACACACCATAAGGCGTTACGGTAAGAATGTGTCAGACCCACCTTCAAACTAAAAGCAAACACATGTAGCTTTCAAAACAAGAGCACATGGATGTGTTAGCAGAATCCACCACAGAATTTACAAGAAGACTGTCAAAATATGACGCCTTGAATGAAACAGAAGAATGATTAAGATGGAATAGTGGCATTAGAATGTGCGAGAGGCACCGAATTTAGGCTTTTAGCGCAAAAATTTATCCCGGGAAGGATGCCTCCAGACCCCCCTACTTTGTTTGGGTCCTCCCATCATAGTCTCATCCTGTGGGAAACACTGGTTCTAAAGGCTTGACAGACTGAACAGACAAGAAATTTCCCAGCAGTATGTTCAGGATAATGAAAGGAGGAGAGATGATTTCTGGGTCCTTCATTGAGTCAGCTTCAAGTCGGTAAATGTGTTTGGCTGCACTGGGAATTTCATGTACAAACTTCTTTCTATTTATGTCAATATGTTGGTTGTTGTTTACACTACAGTTCATATAAAAATGTTTGACTAAAACATGTTAGTATTTGGTTAAGGCATGAAGTGGAAAAATAACTCATTGAGTTGAAATCATTTGCTGACAGCTTCGTCCCCCCCAGTTCAAAAATCTCATCTGTAATGGTGTTAAGAAGAGATACAGCAAAGTGATGATATCTTTCAAATTTTCAGAATTGGAAACCACATCCACCAGAGCCTCTGGTGTCTTACAGCTTCGTTAAAATGTTGAAGACACAGATCTGGACAGTTTTATTTTGAAGAAACATGATGTCCTCAAATTTTTTTAAATGGATTTATAATTAAATTTCAGCTGTTTTATTGCAGTAACCATGATACCTTAGAGGAAGATAAAATATGCCGCTGGAAAATATTGCTTTTTTGTTAATTTATGTATTCATTTTATTGTTTTAATCATCAAACGCACCGTTAAAAGGACACAATGGAACCAGTGAATGTAATTGAAGCTGAACAACTATTTTTCCTGTCTCCTTTCTCCTTCTTCCCTCTCATGTACTACTAAGCTAAACCTCCAAAAGATTTCTTTCTTTCTTTCATTCTTTCTGAATCATTCCAGCTCAGTTTCATGGCGTCGATACTGTCGTCATCATCACCAGTTAAAATCCACTCTACTGCAATTACACATCACGGTGGGATGAAGACCAACGTTCTTATTCTTACTCATGCAGGTGGAGTCTTAGTCAGGCATATACCAACTCAATAAAAAAGAGGATAAGGCAAACAAATGAAAATGCTAAGAGGAGATTAAAGTGAGACTATCGATTTTTTGGTTGATTGCAGAAGCACAGCTGTTTAAAGGTTACATTAAAGCTATTGCAGAAACAAATGTGCTCATCTCCTATAAGCATCGGGGGATTTTCTCCAATATGATTTCATTCTTGATTTACTATAATCATACAGTTAACTAATAGCCACTATGTTTAGACTTTGAAATGTATGACAAGCCCCAGTGATAGTATCAACAAAACAGGAACTATTGTACAGCCACAACAACAACAACAGCAACCAGTGTAGGTTAGATTCCCAGATATTAATTAGTTTCTGTTTTTTTCTTTACTTTTTTTCCACTGCTTTGATGTGACATTGGCAACAAATTTAAAATGAGACTGATGTTTGATCTTGCTTATTCAGAGCTTGTGGGCACAATGTGGATTCAAATGTAAGATTTTTCTCATTGGAATCTCTCCTAAACCTCCTTCAAATATTCATATGAACTCCTCTTCAGCAGTTCCAGTGTTCAGGTTTAATGAAAGACTGGGTTAGCTGGTGACTTTCAGCCAAATGTTCCTGTGGTTGATGTTGATTACAACTACAGATAAGTATGTATTTGAAAATTGATTAAAGTCAACTTGAAGGCCTTTGTTAAGGACACTTACATGTTCTGTTTTTGGTTTCAAGAGCTGCCGTCACTCTACGAGCAACCATTCTGAGTCAGCCGAATCACCGGTCATCTTTTAACAGGAAGGGAACTATTGCAGTTAACATGGTCACTCGTTAATTAAACCGTAACATCAGTCATCTTTTTAACAGGAAGAGAACCAGTCAGTTAACACGGTCACTCGTTTAACCATAACACCAGTCATCTTTTTAACAGGAAGAGAACCAGTCAGTTAACACGGTCACTCATTTAACCATAACACCAGTCATCATTTTAACAGGAAGAGAACCAGTCAGTTAAACCGGTCACTCGTTTAACCATAACACCAGTCATCATTTTAACAGGAAGGGAACTATGTGAAGGAAACACTATTCAACAGGGGAACAAACTTTGATTCAACATCCACATGCCGAGTCAGTTGAGTCACCAGTTAACATGGTCATTGTTAAACCATAACACCAGTGATTACTGGTGTTATGGTTTAACAATGACCATGTTAACATGAAATTATGAACATGAATTAACATGAAAGGAACTACAGCAGCTAACACGGTCATTCATTAAACTATAACAACGGTCATCATTGTAACGGGAAGGGAACTATGGCAGTTAACACTGTCACTCGTTTATTAAACGGTAACACCAGTCATCATTTTAACGGGAAAGGGAACTACGGCAGTTAACATGGTCACTTGTTTAACCAAAACAGCAGTCATTATTTTAACAGGAAGGGTCCTATGGCTGTTAACATGGTCACTTGTTAATTAAACTGTTACACCGGTCATCATTTTAATGGGAAAGGGGCCTATGGCAGTTAACACGGTCATTCGTTAAGCCATAACACGAGTCATCATTTTAACAGGAAGGGAGCTATTGCAGTTAACATGGTCACTCGTTAATTAAACTGTAACACCAGTCATCTTAACAGGAAGGGAACCAGTCAGTTAACACGTCACTCGTTTAACCACAACACGACTCATCATTTTAACAGGAAGGGAACTATGGCAGTAAATGCTGTTACTTGCTAAGCTGTAACACCAGTCATCACTATAACAGGAAAGGAACTATGGCAGTTAACACCGTCACTTGTTTTAAAATAACATCAGTCATTATTTTAACAGGAAGGGAACTATGGGAGTGAAACACTATTTGACGGCGGAACAAACTTTGATCAAACATCCACATGCCAGGTACAGAAAGTCCACCAAAAAAATGTGCATTGAATGCACCCTTTTAGTGTGTTCATGCTAACACTCACAACTCCAACTACTGTCTCGCCTCTAAAAGCTGCTGTGCAGACTGATTCACACAGAAAAAATATAGTGTCAGTTTTGAACAGTCGTGAGAAAACAGGTGCAGGAACCCCCATCAGAAAGCAGAAAGGTGTTACACACATTTCATCACACTTACAATCTCAGAATATCACTCTCTCTCTCTCACACACACACACATACACATATTTTAGTCTCCATGGAAATACATTAATGCATATATTTCCATAATTATTATACAGTTTCATTAATTAGCACATTAAGATCAAGACTAGATAAGGATAACAGTATAGTTAATTATACCATTGCCACAGGAAAAAACTTTAATTGGTCACCATAGAAACAGTAATCTGCTGTTTTATGCAACCAGTTAACTTAAATGGACCTAGCAAACAAGCAAACTACACTCAGCCTTGAATATTTTTTGAATATTGATTTTTTTTTTGGCACTTCTGTTGGCAGAAGTTCACAAATATCACACGTTTGACATATTATGGCCATGAACCACACCCTCCCGTCAGGGGGGAAACGCATGTTAAGATATCACCAAAAATATGCTGTTTATCATAGAAAGAAACTGTGAAAAAATTAATAAAAATGGATCGTCATCATTATCTTTCCAATAGTCCTTGAACGGATCATAGGTATTTCAAGTTTTTGTTAGAAAAAAACACCAAAAAACAAAACAAAATGAAGCTTAAAATTGTGATATTTCTGTCAAAATCACTTTATTTTACGTGTCTCATTTAAAACGTCATCAAAAATAAACTGTTTGTAATAACAAGATCCTTCTAAAAACATCACGTAATAAATATTCACTAAAAATCAGACAGAACTGCAGGCTGTTTACACAGAGCTGAGAGGAGAGGACAGGAGAGCTTGTGCCATTACAATTGCAAATAATTCAATATATGTAGTATGTGGACACCCAATTTTATTAATTCTTAACTAAAAAATTAAAAAAATGTCAATTTATTGGAAAACTTGAACACCTGAGTCATTAGTGTCTTTTAGTACCATCAAATAGAAAGCAAGACATTTTTAAGCAACCACACTGAAACTGAAGCACTGAAATAACTACAACAGCAACACATATAAATATTGGGTTGTGTCATTGTCACGTTACAGAGCAAATCCTTTAATCATGCAAAACTTGAAGTCTTTATTAAATATAAGTAGATGACTTATATAAAAATCGACTGCACCAGAATATAAACATGTTTATTCTCGTTGTAAACATGGGTGTCTACTGACTTGCTTTTGGTGCCAGCCTCAAGTGGCCATTAAAGGAACTGCAGTTTTTGGCATATTACAGCTTGGTCTGAAGTTGTTAAAATTGTTAAAGTTACTGTATGCTTAAAAACTGATTTTGTAAGGATGTTTGTTAACCCTTTACAGGGCGAAGAACTATATTTGGTAACTTCAGTGGATATCTAAATGGTCTCCATGTCTCTCTGTTTGGTCGTAGAACCACATGGATTTCTTTAGCTAATCAGCAAAGAGCATGCTACATCACAGACGGTGACACCATGACATCTGACCAATCAGTATGATAACAATATAATAATATTAATTTTATTGACCTTGACCTCAAATGTAAAAATAAAAAATTTAGAAAAAAAATCAGCAAGAAACAGTCGTACAAACAGAGTTATTCTTCAGTGACTTGTACGAGGAGAACTTGACTATGACGGCATGTTAGGGAATAAAAATGAATAAAAATAATAGTAATATTTCGAGAAAAAAGTAGCAAATTTACTAGATTAAAGTGGCAAATCTACAAGAAAAAAAGTTGAAGATTTATGAGAAAAAAACAACTTTTTTCTCGCAGATTCACCACTTTAAATCTCATAAATCTGTGCATTTTTTCTCGTAGATTTGCCACTTTAACCCATTTAAGCTGGGAAAGTTATTCTGCCATTAAAGCCGGGAAAGCGGATACGTCGTTTTGTAGTATTTGTAGTTATTTTTATTACAGTAGGCTAATGAAAACTATTTCTATGTCTATTTCTTCCAATGGTCATATGATGTTTGCATCTTGCTGATGGGCATGTATTAGTATTATGAAGAGGATTTTTATTCAGTCAAATGTAACATTTGCTGAGTTTGTTGATTTTTAAAAAAACTTTATTGAAGGTTTGGACAAATAAACTCAACTTCTCATGAAAGCCACGGGTATAAGCTCTCAAATACTTTTTGAATTTCATTTCTATCTGCAACAGAAGCTAAAAAATCTTCTGAATTTCCAGAAAAACTGGTTTTAGGGGGTTCTTTCAAAATCGGCCAGAGGTTTTACAGGCATTTTTTCCAGGCGTTTTAGGCCTAAATGGGTTAATCTCATGAACTTTTTTTTTTTTTTTTTTTTTTTACACATTCTGGCTTTATGTAATATCCTCCAATATTGTCTAGGGTTGAAATTTGGAATTTGCAAGTATTTCAATGAGTGCCCTATTACGGGTTAAAATCAAACTGCTAATACGCACAGCGGTACACACACTTGTTTCCAGCTTTGCTTTGACAGTGAAGAGGGACATTTTACATTTCTATTAACCAAAGGCTCTCTGCAGTCCATCAATTTGTTCTCTTGCTCTTTTTCTGCCTCCCTCTCCCTCTTGACCTTTCACTGAGACCTTTAATCAAAGCAGAGTTATGGCTCCCCAGAGCCGTTGCTAACTACCGAATCACACGTCCTGACAGAGCTGCAGGGATTTGGTGGGTCTGAAAAGTCTGTGTCCTCCTCTTAATCCTACAGCAGCGCGCTGAATAATGCATGTTGTTCTCCGCCTGGGAAAGAGAGACTACAGCGCCACTGGTGATTCAGTGTGTGATTCAATCTCAAACACAGCTCTTTAAGACCTGCGCTGTGGTGAAACACGAGGAAACGAAGAAAACGTGTCGCACCCTGTAAATGATGCAGGAACCCCTAAGTTCAGATGCGTCACTGCTCCAGTCCTTTCTATCTTGTGATGCAGCAGTTACAGACTTTAAAGTGTATGTCAATGTTATACCACTGCCAACAACAATCAAATTGCTTGATTTGGGCATCAAAGAAACACATATTTTTAATGTAAAACTGTCTTATCATGTATTTTTTTCTGGTATAAATCACCAGGTCCATTTGTTTTGGAGAGGAGGTGCCTTCTGTGGATAATTCTGCCTGTCTGGATTTTAAGTTAATCAAAGAAACACATGTTAGCATGCCAATTAGTTAGCAAAGGAGAAAAAACTAATTTTTAAGACGAAACTATACTTTATTCAGTGTTTTTACCAGTTTTAACTAGCAGGTCCATTTATTTTAGCAATAAGGAAAACTATTCGGATAATTTGGCTCTGGAAAAAATCTCCTAAACAATGAACACTAGTAACCAGGAAAGCCTTGGTCCGCCTTTTGTAATTGTTTTGACAGAGACTCCTAGAGTCGGCAAAAATGACATACTGCACATTATACTGGGCGTATGATTAGCCTTGTTTCCATTTAAGTCAAATCGAATTTTGAAGCAAAATTTAGAAATGTCGCATTAAAGAAAATTACGTTTTCATCAACTGGTTTAGAGCGAATAAACAAAGCTGCATTAATGTACTTTGGTCAGCAGATGGCAGTGTTATCTATAGCTGAAGGCTAATTCGTCAGTGAACAGGAGAAGAAGTAGAGAGAAAAAACAACAAAAAGAGGTTGCTAATCGGACAACTTTGTCCACCCATGAGAAAAAAATGGGGAGAAGTCTTCAGGGATTGGATTCAATTTGTCAACTTATAATTGTTCTTTAACCCATTGAAGCCTGGAAAGCGGATACGTCGTTTTGTAGTATTTGTATAAGCTCTCAAATACTTTTTGAATTTCATTTCTATCTGCTACAGAGGCTGAAAAATCTATTATTTAGTAGAAGCGTTGACACTTCTGTTGAATTTCCAGAAAAACTTCAGGTTTTAGGGGGTTATTTTAAAATCGCCCAGAGGTTTTACAGGCGTTTCAGGCTTCAATGGGTTAATGTCAGAGCGGAAACAGCTGATCAGTCATGTGAATTAAATGTTCGCTACGTCAGAACCTCAGGAAACACCTTCACCTTGCCTTTACCTAGAACCAATGCACTCTAAAGGTGGGTTATGTATAGAGCTGTAGCTCGCTGGAACACTTGATCACAACCAGTGGAGCGTCGAGTTTTAAACTGAAACTGAGAGAAACAGTGTTTCGTCATAATATTATGTTGCAATCGCCTTCTATAAAATTAGTAAATCATGTTAAGTTGAACTCAAGCAGGTTAATACATCTGCATTGAACATCATGGTACATTTTATGCTTTCTTCGTATACTCTTCTATAACCATGTAACTCTTTCATAATCATGTCTTGTACTACTTCATGTATATTGTAATCATGTTAATATACATTTTAATCATGTTAGGATAAATGACTTCATGTTATCCTCTGTATAAATGCTGTAATGAAGTAATTGTGTAATAATTGTTTGATTTAATGTGGACCTCAGGAAGAATAGTCTTCATCTCTATGAAGACTAATGGGGATCCAAAGGATACAATAAACAATAAACTTATTAGGAAAAAGTGTTTCCATTTCCCGTTTAACTTTAAAAAAAAAAAAAAGTCAAAAACAAACTCAAGCGTGCATAAAAACTTATATCTGCATTTTCAAAAAAATTGGGTGTTTCCATCAAGCTTCTTCAAAATGCCCATAGAAATTTGTTCTGTTGATCAACAAGTTGTTCAAAGAATAGAGGTATCGTATCGTGATGAATTTTTTGATTTACACCCCTTATATCGTTATACATACTGCTCAGTTATGTTATGTCACATTTATCAGATTGATACTGTGAAGTCAAACTAGAGCTGTCATTTTCAACTACAGGAATCCCACTTAGATAAAACAGTAAAAATCAACATAAGTCCCAGCCTTAATAGATGGATTTTCCTTTAAGTATCATACTCAAGGGAAACCCAGTGGATGTTTTATGAAGTAGTGTGTAGGTGTGAAGGAGTGAGAGGAGAGGAGGAGAGGAGGGGAGGAGTAGTATTAGTCATCCACTTCCACTGCTGAGATGTTCCCAGCCAATGTGTGTGTGTGTGTGTGTGTGTGGGGATTCAACCCTGCAGCAGCCTGCTTATCCTGTTTTTTTTTTTTTTTTTAATCAACCCCTCTGACATTTTCTCATTTCCTTGCACTTTTTTCCCCTCTATGAGGAGTCAGTTTTCCCTGTTAGATAACACGACATCATAGCAGCGATCATAAGACGTAAGCATGCACCACTGCCCTAAATATGAACACAACAACGTTATACAACTCAATCTCCTCAACGTCCTCCTGTGACTTTCACTGCGGAGGAGGAAAACGAACAGAAACGCTCCAGTGATGTAATACAGTTTGACTTTGGCATGCTTTGTCATCACTGTATAAAGGCGAGTGAAAGTGTGTGTGTAGTAGAAATGAAGAAGACGGCGTCCAGCTTTCTGCTACAAAGCATACCAAAGCAGCAAGATGATGTAACAGCTCTCAATTACCCATGGTGCTTTGCAGGAAAGATGAATGAAGTCGGACATGAAGAGGGCGTCAATGGGGGACGCACGCGCCCGTGCACTCGCATTTCATCTGTATTCTAATCATGTGGGGTGATTCATACACAGAAATAAGGCAGATGCTTTAACTGAAGGCAGTGGGAGTCTGTGTGCAGCAAAAAGAAACCAAAAGCTTCTTTCCTATTGTGTTTATCCTCAAACATCGTGGGCTTAACAATGAGTAAAGAGAGAAGGAGGGACGCAAGGAAGAAGAAAGAAATAAAGAAAAAGGTTGGCAGAGTGCAGATAGCGTGGGCCGGCTCGGGAGTTTCCTGCACTAAAGGTGTGATGATGTAATTGAGCTGGAGCAAAAGAGAGAGAGAGAGAAATAGAGCTTGTGTTTTTCTTTCTTTCTGTTTTTTTTTTTTCTACACACAAGGGAGGTTCGCAGCCACAGAGTCACGCACCCATTTAACTGGAAAAGAAATTAATTTCTAACAGGGGGCTATTATCATATCCAAGTGGAGCAGCAGTTCATTATCAGCAGGGCCGGTCCAAGAGCCCCAGGGGGATTTAGACTGAATTTAACCCACCTCCATCTCTTTTGACCTGCTGTTTTTTCCCCATATAAATAAGATTAATATTAATTAGAATAAGCAGTCTGCTCTTATCTGTTGTTTGTAGGTGTAGCTGTGAAAAATAATGCACTGGAATTCGTAGGAAAATGAAATGGCATGGTAGAAAATGGCATGATTTTTCAGTTTAAGCTATCATGCGTTTTGTAACGATGTGAATTATTCAGTTTATGTAATGTATATAATGTATACATGTAGATGGTACAGGAGAGGCAAAAATAAGCCTTTTTCGGTTGCTGTCTGATGGATTCTTTTGTAAAAACATGATTTTTTAAAATTTTGTTTCATTCATTCAAAGGTTACTCCCAGTTTTTCCCCTTTAAAGGGTTTTTGTGTGGAGTTCCTTATTTGTAACTGCAGCCACGGGGAGATTTAAACTTTTATCCTGCTGTTTTTTCATATGAATTAGATCGCTATTAAATAAAATAAGCAGGCTGTTCTCATCTGTTGTTTGTAGGTAAAGCTGTGAAAAATAATGTGCTGAAATTAACAGGAAACCCTCAAATTTATTGTGAGGAAGCGCCCAATGCTTTTCTGTTGTCAGGTGGTGCCCTCTAGTGGCCGTAGGAATTATGACAGGAGCGAAGAAAGCAAAGCAGAAGGTGAGGTAACATAGTAGTTATAAATACTGACAAAAGTTGACAGTTAATGTCTGTCCGTGATGTTTTACTATGTCACTTCCGGTGCTCATGTTGTCCTCATAAAACCTTAACTTCCGGTATTGATGTGCATTTATTTTACTACCTAACCGGGATGTTTTTTGCCCTAACCTTAGAGAAGTAGTTTTGTAGTGTGATTGTAAGTAAACTGCAGCCTTATAACTGAAAGTAACAGCTTTGTTTTCAGCGATAATCATTGAATGAGCTGATAACAACCTTCTCAACCTGCTAGCAGGTGGAGCAGACCCCAAATGGATGATTTTTATGGGCCAAAATCTGCTGATAATAATTTTACCTTAAGTGAAATTACTTGAAATTTACTGAAAGAGCTGCTAATAAAGTACGGATGACTGACAAAGTGTAGGGTTATTTGCCTATGTTGAAACTTTTGAAAAAGGAAGCTCAAAGTTAATTTTCAGCAAAGTTTGGAATAGGAAATGGTGGGATTTGGGGAATTTTGTGCACTGCAACTAAATAAAGGAGTATTTCATTTACAATAGGATGAATAAAATATTGTCACTCAAATTATGAAACACTACAACCTGACCAATACTGGATTGTTTTAACTCTATGAAGTTTTGGGCTATTTTGTCCATTTTTGAATCCTTTTCATCCTTCCTGTATACACCACTTAAAAAAAATGTTTAAATGCCATCTTGGTATTTTTTCCACCTACATGACCTAATAATAATTGTTATTTTTTTCTGACTTACTGGATCAACATTTTGAACCAAAAATAAACAAAGAAAAACCAACATAAATGTGATCTTGTGATTGTGTGTGATCCTGTCATCAACTCTGGTTTTTATTCTAGTGGGACTCTGTTTTATTTGTGTCTTGTGTGTTTAGCGTAACAAGTTTGGTCATTTTGTGTCTTTTTTAGTCATTTTGTGTCTCGTAAGTCATTTTGTGTCTCGTAAGTCATTTTGTGTCTTTTTTGTTCATTTTTTGTCTCTTTTAGTCATTTTGTTTCTTCTTCTGTGTTTTTTTTGTTGTCATTTTTTGTCTTTTTTGGCCATTTTGTGTCTTTTTTAGTCCTTTAGTCCAACATAAAATGTGATTTTCAATGTTTTTTTTACTTTCAAAACACTATCATGCTCAATAAAGAATTTTTAATGTTCCAAATCTGAACAAAGGTTGCAAATCTAACATATAAGAGGGTTCCATCCAGTTCTATCATTTTATACTAAATATATTTGAGCTTGTCTCCAGTTTTACTTGGTATATCATCATCAAACTGAAACTGGCCTCATGGAGTTTACAGCCAGAACTTTAGAGGTAAATTTACAGTAGGGCTCCACGCTGCTTTGTTTTCTAGTCTGGATGTCATGAAGAAGTCTGGATTTGGAGCTTTTGGTGAGGGTAAAGGTAAAACAAATTTTGGAACTCTGATAGCAGTATATTCACCAATATTTTTATATAAAGAATGTAACCTTTTTGGCCCTGCACAACCCCACAGGTGTTTAAATAAATCTGCCCTGCTCAGGTTGTATTAAGTATAAAAAGTAAAAAAAATAAAAAAAATAATGTTATCCTCATTTTACCTTTTTATATAATATTTGCAACCATTTTCAACATTTGGAAACTTTAACTCACATGTGATCTATGCACTTTATTCTTATGACTAAAACTAATTTGCACATGTATACCAGGCACTTTATGTATTTGCACTCAGCAGTTTTTTGTCCATGCGAAGGGATCTTACATATTTGACTTAATTTAAAATTCTTCATTGAGGATGAAAATGATTTAAAAAATATATATATATATATTTTAATTGTTTTTATAGTATAATTAATAAATGTACCTTCAGTTTTTAGAAACTTTCGCTTTTTTCTTTCTTTATTTTATTTTTACATAGTTTTTATTCGTTTTTATTATGAATTAAGTACAGCGACCACATTTATCTTTTGCATTTTTTTTTACATGGTTTTAAGTATTAATAAATTATACTTAATAAATGTACCTTAAAAATAAAATGTGATTTTATGTTGTTTTGTTTTTGTTTATTTTGGGCTCAAAATGTTGATCCAGTAAGTCAAAGTGAAAAAATAATTATCAGCTCATAAAGATGTCAACACCACGGCATTTTTTAAGTGGCAGAATGAAAAGTATTCAACAACTGACAAAATAGCTGAAGACTCCAAAGGGTTAAAAGGAAACAATTTTCTTTTTTTTTCTCCAGTTAATCCAGCATTTAAATCATTACTTGAACATGCAGCAGCCAGTAGATTTCTGTATTTAGGCCTCAGATGATGTAAAGCAGCCTGCAGCAAACACACAGAGCTGGTGGTCGCTCCATCTGCAGCAGCCTGCTCTGTCTTCTTCATGCATGGCGGCACACATGGTCCAGCTGGTGCTGTATGTATGCATGCACTTATGTATGGGTGTACGCGTTCACGTGAGCCCCGTGTGAGTAATGCAGTGGGATACCCAGCAGCGCTGCGAGATTGCATAACCACCACCACCACCACCACTATCCCACCGAGTAGCTGGTTCCACTGGCTGCTGCGGACCACAAAGCAGCATCAAACACTAATAGACACAAACATTTATTAATAGCTTATGCTTTATAGCGGATTATAGCTTTTTTTGCACATCTTATGATGCAATATTAGGAGGAGGTGTGTGTGTGTGGGGGGAGTGTTGATGTACTGTACGTCCAATACATCGACCTTGTGAATCACATGTATTCACATCTAACATCAGAAATAATAAGAATAAAAGATTATTCATCATCATCGTCATCGTAGTAGTAATAATAAAAAACTAAGGCATTTTAATAAATACATTTAATAAAATAAGCTTCCTTTACTGAAGGTGAATGTATAAATCATAATTAATAATTAATTTATTAAGAAAAAAGGATATGTTCCCCTTACTTACAATCAATAATAAAACAATTTTTTTAATAAATACATTTTTTTGTTTCCTTTACTGAAGCTGCAATTATTAATTAAAACGAAGAATAAAAACTATGTATTTTTAAAATTAAATAAATAAGTAATAAAATGCTTAAGTTTCCTTTACTTAAGGCACATTTATTAAGTATAATTTATTAATACTTAAAACCATGTAAAAAATGTAAAAGATAAATTTAGTCGCTATACTTAATTTATAATAAAAAAACTAATAAAAACTATACAAAAACAAAGAAACAAACAAGTGAAAGTTTCTTAAAAAATAAATAGGATTTTTAAAAAATAAATAAATAAATACATCTCAAGTTTCCTTTACTGAAGGTACATTTTATTAATTATACTTAATAATAAAAATTAGGTGAAAAATATATAAGAGAAATATTACAATAAATAAATACCCTCAAATTACCTTTACTTAAGGTATATTTTATTAATTATACTAAATAATAAAAACTATGTGAAAAAACTAAATGAGAAAAATATTAAAATAAAAAAAATACATCTCAAGTTTCAATGTACTTAATAATAAAAAAAAACTATGTGTAAATAAATACGAAAAATATTAAAATAAATAAACACTCTCAAATTTCCTTTCCTGATTTCAGTATACTTAATAATAAAAAAGGATGTTAAAAATAAAAAACTAAACTAAAGTTTCCCTGACTGAAGGTAAATTAATTCATTATTTCTCTCCGTGATTCACACACCGACCATGATGACGGGCACCGGAGGAGCGGAGACTTCTGACGTCAGACGAGGAGAATGACAAGCGCGTCCAATGAGGGGCCGAGGATGTGCAGCGCGAGGACGGAGCTGCCGACAGAAGGCTAATAACCATGCCAACCGAGGAATATAGCGCGCGCCGCTGACTGGGGAGAAAGAGAGGGGGGGAAACCCTGCAAGAAGAAGAAGAAAATATATCAAAACATAAAGTGGAGGATACAAGGACAGAGAGAAGCATCCTGGTTTCCTGCAGGGGGGAAGAAGAAGAAAAGGAGCTGGTAAATTTTCTCCTTTTTTTTGTCTCTGTGGCGTGGTCTCCCCTCCATCCCTCCCTTCATCCCTCTCTCTTTCTCTCGCTGGCTCAGGGACTGCACTGCTGCAGCTGAATGAAACCGATCCAGGTACCATTTATTGTCTCTTTTGCACACACACACACACACACACACACACACACACACACATGTCTTTATGTAGATGTGAGGACCACCACTTCCCCTAGCCCAACACACACATTTCAGGGTTTACTATCTCTGAAATTCACATAGTTGAAGCCTTTAGAGGCTATCCTAGCATTTCTTTATGAGGACCGGGAAAAATGTCCTCACAACTACAAATGTCCTCACACTGTTGGTGTTTTGCCAGGGGTTGGTCCTCACAACTATATGAAGACAAGCACACACACACACACACACACACACACACACACACACACACGCGGGTAAGAAGCGCTCGTGACAGGGTTTGCTTGCTGCAGGTTTGATGCTCCGGGGGGCTGCATGAGCTGCCGTTACCGCAGGGATGTGAGCCCCCCTCATGGTGGAGGAGGTGGTGGTGGTGCTGGTGGTGGTGACCTTCCCCGGCCGGTTTGCAGTCATTGAGTATGCCCGTGCATGCGTGCGTGCACATGAAAGAGAAAATAAAAGGGGGCGGGAGGTGAAAGAAGGGTGTGTGTGTGTGTGTGTGTGTGTGTGTGGGGAGGTTGAGGTGGGAGGTGTGTGTGTGTGAGAGAAAGAGAAAGGGGGGGGGGGTGGTAGGGGAGACATTTTTTTTTTTGTGAATGGAGCTCCACATCCTTTTTGGCGCGAGCGCGCGCGTACTGGCAGCTCGGCTGGCTGAGCTAAAATTAGCTTCGTGCCGAATTTTTTTTTCATTATTTATTTTGATGTCTGCGTGCAGCATATGTGGATCCGAATGAACTAACCAGGAGAAGGAGGAGGACACACACACACACACGCACGCATTCACGCACACACACGCGCATGTCTGGGCACGCGCCTCATACACGCCACTGGTGAATAGGACAGCAGCTACCACCACCACCACCAGCACCAGCGCCGCGCCGTGCCCCAGGACGTCATGCACCATTTTTAGAGATGCTCTAAAAATAGAATGATGGTTTTGACTGTGAGGAAATTGAACGTCTTCTTCTGTCTCCGGCATCTTTTAGGTAGGAATGCACCAGATTTAAGCTTTTATTTATATTTATATTCATGTTTTTGTGTTTGTTATGCGTGTGTAGGCTGCTCTGTGTGTCACGTTGTTGTGGAATATACATTACCATCACATATGGATTACTTGTGCGTGCTGTTGTGCTGCTGGTAATTACCTGTCAGCATGGTGCGTGGGTGCTGCTGGTGACGTGCGTGCTTTGGGGTCAAGAGCATAGTTGTTTTCATGAATGACTGAGTGAATGAATGGGCGGATGGATGGATGGATGGATGAAGAACGTCTCTTTTACCCCTTTATGTAAGGGGAGAGAACCCTCCTTTTCCTTGTCCTTTCCTTCCCTCCTTTGTTTTGTCCTCTGCTCTCGTCTCCGGTCCTGTCTCATTCTCCACACTTTCTTTTTCCATCTTTTTCCTCCTCTCATCCTGCACTTCATCTCCTCCTTGTTTTCCTCTGAACTTGGCGTCTCTTTTGGCTCCTCTGGACCAACGTCTCGGCTCTTCTTCGTCGCCCCTTTTTCTGAACTTTTACCCTCCTCACTTTCCACTCAACCCCTTACCCCTTACCCATTCATATTTCTTTATCTTTTTTTTTCCTCTTCCGTCTCTCATTCTTCCTCAGGCTTCCTGTTGTGCATATTTTATCGTTCCCCTTGTCTGAACATTTCCCTGTTTTACACGTTATCGACTGCAACTTCCTTCTTTACTTCTCCTCTTCTCTTCCCTTGTCTTTTTTCAATTCTTTACTGCTTTTCTCGAAACTTTGCATCAATTCCTCCTTTCCCTACTCTCAAATTTCCTTTATTTATTTTTAACGAGGGAAAATAAATGGGAAAATATTAAAATAAACAAATACATCTCAAGTTTCAATATACTTAATAATAAAAACTATGTGAAAATAAATAAGAAAAAATATTTAAATAAATGAATACTCTCAAATTTCCTTTACTGAAGGTATGTTTTATTAATTATACATAATAATAAAAACGATGTGAAAAAAACAATTGAGAAAAATATCAAGTTTCAGTATACTCTATACTATGTATGGCCGCACAATAACCCTCCTCCTACCTATTAACTATCAGAAATCAACATTAACAACAACTGGTGTTGTAAATATCTACTCTTTATTTTTATTTTTATTATTTACCTTATTTTCTGTTAAAGTTGTTAATTAACCTTAATTTGTTCTGTAAATAAAAATAATAATAATATAAAAATGTTTAAGATAGAATCTACTTATTTTGATCACATTAAATATAATCTTTATTTAATTCTAAATCAAGAGAATTTTGAATGAATCCAACACAGTAGAATTTTTAACTGACAGGCACTTCCTGTTAAGTTGTTATCAACTCAACTTGTAACGTACTTAGATTTAATAAATAATATTGCGTGCAATCTGTTGCCTCAATTTTATTGACTAGCTATTGTTTATCACACGTTATCCACTGCAACTTCTCTGTAAAACCCAACTTTTGTTTCAACTTAAATATTTGAGTTTCCATGCTGCGAAATAATTTCATGTCGAGACAACAAAGACAATGTAGTTAGCCCAAATTAATCTTGCTATTTGACTTAATATTTTAAGTTAAAATGACTTTTTGAACAGATCTTTGTTGTATTGAAAAGGAAAAATTAGTTATAATAACAAACAAGCAACATTGGGTTTTACAGTGTTCCTTCTTTACTTCTCCTCCTCTTTTCTTCCCTTGTCTTTTTTCAATTTCTAACCGCTTTTCTCGAAACTTTGTATCAATTCCTCCTTCTTTCCCTCCTTTGACTCCACTCCTCCTTCCCTCCTTCTCTCGTTTCTCCAGCTATGATTCTCTCCCTGGCCGCGGCAGCAGCCATGAGTAGCGGCGGCGGCAGCAGCCTCAACTCCTCCTCCCCCCTCGACCCCTTCGACTCCTCCACCTCCTGGAGCCTGGCCGAGGACCCCTCCAACTCCTCCTCCGAGCCCGTCGTGCGAACTCTGACCCCCGACCTCCAACCGGCGACCACGGCCGTCGCCGTGCAGGAAGTCAGCCCCTGGGACATCGCGCTCTGCGTTACCGGGACGCTCATCTCCTGCGAGAACGCCCTGGTGATCGCCGTGCTCTTCTACACGCCGACGCTCCGCGCCCCGATGTTCATCCTGATCGGCTCGCTGGCGGTGGCGGACCTCCTTGCCGGCCTCGGCCTCATCTTGAACTTTGTCTTCACCTACCTGGTCGACAGCTCGGTGGAGTTTGTGACGCTGCTGTCCGTGGGGCTGCTCATCTCGGCGTTCTCCGCGTCCGTCCTCAACATCCTCGCCATCACGGTGGACCGCTACCTGTCGCTGTACAACGCGCTGACCTACCACACGGAGCGGACGGTCACCTTCACCTACGTGATGGTGGTCTTCATCTGGGTGGCGTGCCTCGCGCTGGGCTCGCTGCCGGCGCTCGGCTGGAACTGTCTGAGGGACGAGTCCACATGCAGCATCTGCCGACCGGTCACCAAAATCAACGCCGTGGCGCTCGCCGTCACCTTCCTGCTCGTCTTCGCCCTGATGATGCAGCTCTACCTGCAGATCTGCAAGATCGCCTTCCGCCACGCGCAGCAGATCGCCGTGCAGCACCAGTTCGTGGCCATCTCCACCACCAAAGGCGTCTCCACGCTGTCGGCCATCTTGTGTGCCTTCGGGACGTGCTGGCTGCCGTTCGCCATGTACTCCATCGTGGCCGACTCCAGCTACCCCGTGATTTACACCTACGCCACCGTCCTCCCCGCCACCTGCTGCTCCGTCATCAACCCCATCATCTATGCGTTCCGAAACCCGGATATCCAGAAGTCGCTGTGGATGGCGTGCTGCGGCTGCGTCCCGTCCAACCTCTCCCTCAGACCCAGGACCTCCAGCGACGTGTAGCAGCGAAGGTTGGTTTCTGTCTGACGTGATGCTTGACGCCGAGTCAGGGTTGTCGGAGGGAGAGGAAGAACGAGAGGAAGACGAGACCAGGAGATCAGTGAGAGGTTGGTGGCTGAGAGGTTTCCTCTACTCTTCGTATCAGGGCTGGTGGGCTGATGGCGAACGCACGGCGGGCCACGGTAACCGTGGCGATGGGAAAGTGCATGGTCCAAAAAAAAAAAAAAAAAGATCTAATAGAGCTAATAAAGATCATGTGGCTTGGCGTGAACCAACATCGTGGTGGAGGTTGTGTGAAACCAACTGCAAAAACCTGATTAAGGTATCGTCATGGTGATTGTAGGCAACGCGGCGGGGGCGTCAGGCGACTTTTTTCAACTGACCTCCTTCCGAGAAGTGAGCCTACTTCTCAAGAGTAGCATAAATGATGATGTGATGGCGGGATTTAGGAAGAAACGTCCTAAAGTCTCCATAGGACCTGAGCTTTTGGGCAGCACTGCATGGTTATGCAATCAGAAGGAGTGAAACAGTCTTAAAATACTGTGTGTGTTTCCACTGATGTGTTTGAAATTAAGTGGTGTGTGGATAAAAATACAATGAGCTAAATATACACAACGAATGACCTTGAGTATTCTCAATGAGCTATCTTTGCAGTCTTGTCCTAATAGGTAAAAAAAAACAAGAATATTTCCTCCCTTGAAACGTATTTTAACAACAATGTTCCCGTGTTCCCTTGATCTGATGCAGATTAAGTAATTAGTGAGTTTATAGACAGAGAGTGCAACAATAATTAACTCTTACAGTATGTGCTGTAGATGGAAATTAGATGGTGTTCATGATCATTAACACTGCTAGTCTGCCAAGCCCATTTTCCCAAAGCCAACAGCACAATGTGCATTCTCTCAAACACATTTCAACGCATGAAGCTGGCGGAAAAAAATGTGAGAGAAACGTCTCCTAATCACATGCCAAATGAAATCTAATCCACCAGCCTCCTAATGCATAGATAACCCGGCTACTTTGCAACAAAAAAAACCTAGAGAGAGATTTCCACATTCAGGCCAGCGTGTGTTGTCCTTGGTGTGATGAAATCAAATCTGCTCCCCCCGTCTGAGAAAAACGGTTTTCTCAGCCAGCCAGCCGCTGCGCCGTGACTGTGAAGCAGAGAGAGAGAGAGAGCTGAATTCAGCACCAAGGACAGCGCCACTGCAGAGCGCTGCTACCCTGGGAATGCTCTCTGCTGCGGGGGGAGAGCGCTGGAAAGTAGGCTACGCTGTTCTCGCTGCACACCATCTTGATAGGGAATGTGAGACGGGCTTTAAAGGGCCATTCCAGCCTGATTGGGGCTTGATCTGGACACATTCAGAGCTAATTGACTGCTATTTTTAAATGCATTCAGTCCTGAAAAGACAAACAAAACAACATAATGATGTAATAATAATAATAATAATAATACATTTTATTTGAACCTGGTCTCACAGGAATCCATGAAATAGCCACGGATTCGCTTAACTCAAAATAATAGAAATGGATATTTTTTCCTATTGGTTTGTTCCATGTCACGTGACTTTCAAGGTCCCGGCGGTCAGAACAAAAACATGGCGGACAGTTCTCTCATTTTCAGTGAAAAAAAATCAATATTTTGACTTTGATTTTGATCACATTTCTAGCTAGAAATATGTTTTATTTTCTAAATATTCACTCAGTGAATGTACATAATCACTTTGTATGTTGGAATAGCCACGGGATATGACTGTCATTAACTTGCATTGTAGCGAAATCCGTGTCAGTTTCACAGAAATTTGAGTGATTCCGTGGCTATTCCATGGATTTTGAGTTAAGCGAATCCGTGGCTATTTCACGGATTCCTGTGAGACCATGTTGTTTTATTTGTAATGCACTTTACATTACAGGAAATCTCAAAGTGCTACAGGATTAAAAGCATAGCAGTCTAATTATAAAAAGGATAAAAAAGGAAAAAACTGCTAAAAACTGAAAACATACATTCATAATCTAAAAACCATCTAGATGGGAAGAACCAAAGGTTTTGCTAAAAAGGAATGTGTCTAATTTGGACAGTGAAGTCTTTAAAGTAGCTCGCAGAGCAGCTTTTATTGTCTGAAAAGCACTTCCAGTTCCTGCTTGTAAGCAAGACAACCAGGAGCAGCTAATGTCAAACAAAACTCAATCAAGACAAAACATGCTGTCACCAGCTCTTATCATGAAGTGTCTACGCAAGAAGCCACAGAAAATGACTCCAATCATGCTCAAATTGTCCTTTAAATATCCACTTGAGGTCCCATAGCGCGACTATGACCCCGTCCTTTCTATCCTCCACGGTTCTTTGGCCTCTCTTGTGTCTCAGCAGCAGGAATTATGCATGAGAAAAGCAATGTATGGGCCCACAAGTGTCAGTAAAGCAAGCCTTCTGACGAGGGGAAAGCAGCTGATGGTTTTCAGAGACGTTAATCTGCATCTGCATAACGCCTTTTAGGCTCTAAATTTAGAGACGGCATTCTAGCTCCATTGCTCCATCGATTATCCATTAGCTAGAGCGGAGCACAATCCATACTCAATAGGTCATTTTTCATGTAGACGGTTTTGCTCGGCTACAGTACATTTAAGTTGTACTTGGATATTTCCAAAGTTCTGCAAAAACCTCTGGACTGGATGGTATTTCCATCATTGCAATGGCCTAAAAACATTTTTCCGTGCTCATATTAAGGGTTTTTAAGAAATATGCATCCAATGAAAGAGCAAAAACACACTTGAAGCACTTATAACCAGCACGCCAAACCAACAGGCAGCAATATAACTCTAAACCTAAAGCCATGTTGGCCAATGATGCATGGAAGATGATGATGTTGGCCAATCAGAAGCCTCAAAAGAGTCTTTACAGGAAGGTGCAATGGTGCATTCTGACGCCTCTGTTACTCAATATAGTGGCAGAATAACCGCACATTCATAAAAGGCTTAATGATTAATCTGATTTTTTAAAATGTTATTCAAATCGCAATACAGACTTCTGTCACATTCAAATCGCAGTATATAATATTTACTATAGAGAATAAAATTGTGATTCCCTCCAATACCGTAAATCATTTTGCAAGTGCAGCATCAATCCGAATAATCTTAAATTGATACTTTTTACAAATTGTTCCACCCTGACATTACAAACTAGAAACTTGCTTTATCTGATACTGGATGTCTGAAAATATTCCCCCTGGATGGAGTTTTACAAAAATTCACTCTTAGAAGTGTCACAATCTGAATTGATACCATGTCGCCTCTTTTTAGAGAAGAATTTGAAAATATGAATGTGAATGGCAGTCAACAGAACTGTTGATCTTTACGAATCAAGACTCTATAATCTGATTAGGGCTGGGCGAAAATACCGGCAAAACTTGTATGCCGGTATTTTTAGGTGGGATGACGATATACAACTTATATTGGTTTTCTTACACAAAACGTGCAAAGTGTTTAGTTTTACCTCAATGCCACAAGAAATCCTCATCAATTAAAAACCTTCCACCTTTTGAAGCAATTTCATCAGATTCAGATGTTTGTCATCTGCAATACAAAATCTGAAATACCTCCAAATTACAGAACCGTTGTTTCTTTGTTTTTATAGGAACCACATCTTGCTAGTGTGCAGAGGGGAGCAAACAAATAGTGGTCACAAGTTAAGGCAACATTAAAAGATATTGTCTCAACTACATATCTCTTTCTAAAATATAATGAGTTATACCGATATAACACCCAGCCCTAAATCTGATAAAAGCATAGCATTCAGTGTTGGAAAAGAAAAGTTTAAATTGAGGATTGAATGGAATCAGGACCTTAAAACCCAAAGTCTGGTTTTCAGTGACATAGAACACAGTATTCGTATGGACGAAAGGCCAAAATGCAAAAAACATCTTTAAAAAGACTTATGTATATCTGACTGTATGTTGGAGTAGGCCTTAGTCCCATGGTGAGGAATGGATCAAAATGAACAACATGTACACAAAAGTCTATAATAATGATGTAAAAGAGGAATCAGATGGTCTAAACTCCTCTGGCTTCAGCTCTCCGCCTTCCATTTTCACTTCCCCACTTGCAGCCCGTCAGCAGTAGCTGGATATTTGCTGCACACACACACACTCACACTCTCCACCTTAAAGAAGCAGCTCTGCCCTGGGGCCCCTCTGAAGGCTCGGCGGGTTAATGAGAAGCGAGAGAGGCGAGGTGACGTGGCGTGAAATAGAAACGCCAGGCGAGACGCGCTTTAACGTAACCTCGGGTCACGTCCGGCACACACCCAATCAGGATGGAGTCATTTCTCACTGAAAAGGGCATCGTGTAAGTTAAATCCACTTAATGTTAATAACATCTGGGTAATAATGGAGTCGGCCTAATGCACAGAGGATGTAGTGAGGACGGGCAGCAGGGGGGATTTATGTCCAACCTCCATCTGCATTTAAATAGAGATAGTTCTCACTCTGTGGAACCTCACAGAGAGAAACCATGACTAAGCTATTGGCACGCTGCTAATATACATGTGTGGGAGGTGTCCTGGCTTTGGGAAAACAGTTCATAGAAACTGTATGGGCTGTAGTTTATAAAACTCACTCAACACTAGAAAACAAAATACATGTTTCTGTGACGACAGGGAGTCAGTTCCAAAATTCAACGCTTTCTACCAAATAAACCACGACGACAGACGACAGCAAAGAAACACAAACTTTTGAAAAATGGCGCTCAGGAGACGCAGGTATTAAGATTTTTTTCTATAGTGTAAATTAAAAAAACTTAGAGTAGAGGTGTTTTCTATTTTTCTTGGCAGCAGCAAACAATCAGTTGTTTTTGCAGCAGTTGTGAGCAGAACAACAGCGACACTACTGATTTTATTTGATAAGGCAGAAATCTCTTGTGTCTTTTTTTTTGTTTGTTTGTTTTTTTGGCCTTATTGGAACAAAAACTCCTTTGCAATAATGTCCAACTGTATTTTGCTGTGTACAAAAAGCCACAATGGAGAGAAAAGAGAGAAAGAAAGGGAGAGGTGGTGATCTCTGGCTGGTTTAAACTCAAACTTATTGTTTCAAAGCAACAAATAGCACATTGATTATAGTATTAGAGAGGGTTTATGGCCGTGTGGCTGGGGTTTCCACAACACATTGCAGCATCATGGAAGTAGGACAAACCTAAATATGAAGCAAATGCTCCATTTCCATTTATAGATGCTCTATTGCAGACAGAGATCTTGCAATGCTATTTTTCTCCCCTCCAAAATTAGCCTTATTTTCATCTCTACAGTAAACAAGTTAAAAAAAAAAATGTTTATCTGAAGGTCACAGCTGTTAAACGAGCCAGCCACCTCGCTCTCTCTTTTTGCTCAATCACTACATTGATGGAACTGCCTAACGGTAAAAGATTTGCATCAATTATTAAGTGTAATACTTTCAATTACTCTGAAGCTGGATGCAGGAGATATATGGATGGAGTTTGGTACTTTTGGCGAGCTCGCTGAATCCATTTCACAGAGGAATCTGATGCAGATCCTTTTGGCACACAGCTCTCCTGTATGCACAACCAAGTGTGGGACTCGCTTAGTCACCTGTGTTTGGAGATGCTAGATGGGACACAAACAGATTACATTTTAGTCTTTAAAACAGCCAAAATGAAACACTGATAAAGCATTTTGCACCAATGCTAACATACTGGATGTAGCTTTCAAGCTGTTTTCACTCTTTTACTTCCCTATTAAAAATTAATTACACTCAGATTTAATTAGGATCATGAGCCAGACTTGGATTAAACAAATGGTTTTTTCATGGTTTGTTTTAGGCTCTAAAGCATAACATACGTGTCTCAAGGCAAAGACTTTAGTTGTAGGAAGTCACCAGCTTTCTGATGTTTTTTTGGATACAGCTAATCCTTAAAATGGCAAAATATGCCAGGGAAATAAATATTAATTTAAATGTAATCGGCACAATATTTTGGTTAGATCATTAAATAATCATAAAATATTTTTTTTAGCAAGCCGTTTTTCCATGTAATCAAATTTGAAGCGAAACTTTAAAATGTCACATTAGGGATGTTTCCATCAGCTGGTTTAGAGCGAATAAACAAAGCTGCAGTAACGCACTTTGGTCAGAAGATGGCAGTGTAATGTATTGCTGTAGGCTAATCCAGCAGTAAACACTAGAATAAGAAGAGAAAAAACAACAACAGAAAAGAGGTTGCTAATCGGACAACTTTGGCCACCAATGAGAGAAATTGGAGAGACCTTCAGGTCTTCAGGAATTGGATTCAATTGGGCAACTTATAATTGTTCTTTCATCGGAAACAGCTGGTCAGTCATGTGAGTTAAATGTTTGTTCAGAGCTTATTTGGAAAAAAACAGTTTCCATCTCCCATTTAGCGCAAAAAAATCTCAAGGGGGCATAAAAACTGTTTTTTTTAGACTTGGTTTTAAAATGTGTCTTGGGCGATGTGATCGGATCACTCAAACCACTTGCCAAGGTGACCAAGGACCACATATATTTTGTAGTGTGAACGCTGATGTGTCCTGATGCTTCCTAAACAAGGACGAAACAGGAAAATACATCATCAGTGCGGGCTGTGTGGTCGTCATGGTGATGAAGGAGCACCAACGATCGTAGAAATAAATGGGCAGTTTGTGGCCCAGAGGTTGGGAATCAGGCTTGTAACTGGAGACTCGCTGGTTTGAATCCCATGACTGACAGGTCAAAAAAATTAAATGTTGATGTCAACATCCACAAATGATGCAACTTCCATAAATTTAGCCTGGATATTTTAGGGGTTACCAAGCTCGTCTAATCAAAAAATGGATTATTTATTAAGACAACCCTGTAGTGTCCTTGAGCAAGGCACCTAACCCCCCTGCACAGCTCCCCGGGCGCAGTAATGTGCTGCCCAACATAGTATTTGAACTGCTCCTTGTGCAAAAATTTAATTTCCCCATTGTGGGATTAATAAAAGTAATGAATCTAAAAATGGAGAGTCGCACTGATGTACGTGGTTGGGGTGCAAGTAAATTGGTAAATGGACCTGCACTTATACAGCGCTTTTCTAGTCGCTTAACCACTTAAAGCGCTTTACACTATAGAATATATTCACCCATTCATACTGGTGGCAGAG
This sequence comes from Centropristis striata, assembly GCF_030273125.1. Classification (NCBI taxonomy): domain Eukaryota; kingdom Metazoa; phylum Chordata; class Actinopteri; order Perciformes; family Serranidae; genus Centropristis; species Centropristis striata. The sequence goes on from NC_081533.1 coordinate 16,122,993, forward strand.
GCTACTCTAAACAGTGCCACCTGCCACCATTGGGAATTCATTCTCACACTGATGAACGCAGCATCGGGACCAATTTGGGGTTCAGTATCTTGCTCAAGGATACTTTGACATGTAGGCTGCCATGGTCAGGGATCAAACCACCAACCCTCCGATCACTGGACGACCCGCTCTACCAACTGAGCCACAGCCGCCCCAGTGAAACCAGAAACCTGTTTAATCTCGATTTGAGCAGAAGATTTAGTCCAGAGAAAAACTTGTGGCGACTCATATTGTAACTGGGCCGTTTTATGAGGGTATTGCCACCAAAATAGCAACTTGTGAATAAATGTGCGCTGGGCATTTCAGCGTCTAGCTTAAGCGGTGTAGGTAGTAATAAAATCCTGGAAATGCTGTATACACAGGTGTAAACCCTGATGTGTCTCATATGTCCTCTTGTGATCCGATCGCCCAAGACACATTTTAAAACCAAGTCTAAATCATCGGCCAATATTCGGCAGACCAGAATGCATCCAATACCAAAATCTTGGTCATATCTATATTATCTAGAGATTAATCAATGGATTATATGTTCCTCTGTGGGTTGAAAAAACTTTATGATCTCTTGTGATGGATAAACTTTTTGGTCCTTTGGCAGTAAAATGCCAACTTTATGCAGGGTTAAACAAACCATTTGATCCAAGTCTAGAGAGAATCATGAGCCCTAAAGTAAAAAAACAACAACACAAATCTGTTGTGTGAGTGATAGAACAGCTGATCTGAAGTCAGTGTAAACTCCAGCAGCTGTATATTAAACACGGTGTCTGACGGTCCCATCTGGCACGTCCATCTAGTGATTGTTTTAACAATTAATAACACTCATCTGTGAATATGCCACTACTCAGTCAACCATTCCTGGGGCAGGAGTGGAGCGACCACTCACTGTGTGTGTGTGTGTGTGTGTGTGTGTGTGTGTGTGTGTGTATGTGTGTGTGTGTGTGTTCTCCCCCCGGGATCATAGCCAATTGTAATGAACCATAACTCAACCAACTCTCACTGTAAACACAAACACACGCAGAATGGTTTTGTCAGCCGCTATACAGGACTATAATTCAATTTAAAACAAAAAAAAAGGAAAAAGAAACGATGTACAAGTGAGTGTGTGTGTTATTTTTATTATGCAATGCTGTACAGAAATGTATATTTTTGTAATGTTCATCAGGGCATGAGTTACAAGACATGGTCGCTGCTGTGAGCATGAGTTTATTGTGAGTGTGTGTGTGTGTGTTTTCTTCCTCTTCTTCTGTGTTCTTCCTATAAAACAAATGTCAAAAGTTTCTTTTGGGGGAAAAAAAAGAAGCTGTGTGTCGGATATGCTGAAAAAGTGCCATATTTTTCGACTTTATAGTGTCTTATTTTTCTGTTTTGTTTTTGTTGTGTGTGAACATTTTTCGGAGGAATATCATTGTGGAGTAAATCTGTAAAACAACAACAACAACAACAACAACAACAAAGCTGGTCAAAGACAGCAACTATGAGCTATGATAAAGGAAGAAAAAAAACAGGTTATGTAAAAGTGAACCTGGTCTCACAGGAATCCGTGAAATAGCCACGGATTCGCTTAACTCAAAATCCGTGGAATAGCCACGGAATCACTCAAATTTCCGTGAAACTGACACTGATTTCACTACAATGCAAGTTAATGACAGTCATATCCCGTGGCTATTCCACGGATATTTGTTCCTATTGGTTTGTTCCAAGTCATGTGACTTTTAAGATCCCGGCGGTCAGAACAAAAAACATGGCGGACAGTTCTCTCATTTTTAGTGAAAAAAAAATATCAATATTTTGACTTAGTTTCTGCATAAAAATGGATTTTGATCACATTTCAAGCGAGAAATATATGTTTTATTTTCTAAATATTCACTCAGTGAATGTACATAATCACTTTGTATGTTGGAATAGCCACGGGATACGACTGTCATTAACTTGAGAGATTCCGTGGCTATTCCACGGATTTTGAGTTAACCCTTTATCAGACAAAGAACTAAATTTGGTAACTTCAGGTAATATTTCGAGAAAAAAGTAGCAAATTTACTAGATTAAAGTGGCAAATCTACAAGAAAAAAGTTGCAGATTTAAGAGATTTAAAGTGGCAAATCTGCGCGAAAAAAGTTGCAGATTTACGAGAAAAAAGTGGAAAAAAACACCTTTTTTCTCCCAGATTCACCACTTTAACCCTTAATAGGGCCCTCATTGAAATACTTGCAAATTCCAAATTTCAACCCTAGAGAATATTGGAGGATATTTCATACAGCCAGAATGTGTAAAAAACATACGAAAATAATATTTTGAGAAAAAAGTTCACGAGATTAAAGTGGCAAATCTACGAGAAAATAATGCACAGATTTATGAGATTTAAAGTGGTGAAACTGGGAGAAAAAAGTTGTTTTTTTCCCACTTTTTTTCTCGTAAATCTGCGACTTTTTTCGCGCAGATTCACCACTTTAAATCCCTTAAATCTGCAACTTTTTTCTCGTAGGTTTGCCACTTTAATCTACTAAATTTGCAACTTTTTCCTCAAAATGTTACCTGACTAACTACCAAATATAGTTCTTTGCCTGATAAAGGGTTAAACAAATCCGTGGCTATTTCACGGATTCCTGTGAGACCGTGTTGGTAAAAGTACATGACCTTGATGTTATCGACCATGATGCCGAGAAAAGACCAATTTCATCAAGCCAAACTCTATTTTTCTTCTGTAACATCAGACCAGCAGCAGAATTGATATCAGTGTTTCTGTAAAATGTCTTCTTGACTTAAATTGCAGTAATCTGAACAGTTTTTTCCATAAAAAGACAGAGACAGAGAGACAGAGAGAGAGAGACGGTGCGTAGCAGCGCTGTACGTCACAGAGTCAGGTTTCTAGTGACGTCATTTTGTCTGAGTCGTGTCTCAGAGAGCAGGTCGTTTCAAAGACATCCCCTCTGTTCCTCTTCCTCCTTTCACAAACGTCCCCCTCACTTCTGCCTCCCCCTCATCATCCGTTAAACCACAACCTCCTCTTTCTCTCTCTTTACTCTCTCTTTTTGTCCCTTTCCTCCTCGTTCTTCTTACTATCACTCATAATTTCTTTATTTGCAGTCATTCCTCACATCAATCTTTCTTGACATCTGTACCTCTTTTTACCTCTTTTATCCATCCATCCGTCCCTCATCTCTTTCTCTTGTCTAACATTTTGCTATCCTTGGCTCGGTCGGACTCCGTCTAAAAATAGTCACACTGAAAGCTGATAAAAAGAACAGCGAAAAAAAGGAAAAAGCAAAAAAAAGACGGAGGTAGTAAAAGAAATCGACCCTCCCTCCCCGAGCACAGGAGCAAACCTTCACTTTTCTCTGTAGAGAGAAACATAAGCTTCCTTTTTTCCTTTTTTTTAACTCCTCTTTGCACAAGCATGCATTCATCTTCTATTTTTACACCCATCCTCTCTTTTTTTGTCTCTCTTGAGCACAAGCATTAACACAAGGGATTTTAAAAAGCAGGGATCGGGGGCGAACGCCTTCACTAAATAAGCAGGACCCCTCCCCTTTTTCGACCGTCACTAAATCAGTCAGGCTAGGCTAGGCTAGGCTAACGATTTCCCTCTGTAACCTACAACCTGGCAACACTTCAGGCGAGCAGAGATTGTCAATCAAGAAAAAAAAATACCATTACAGAGCTAATTTTCTATTGGACCGAGTATGGCCTTCATAGAAAAACATTGTTTTATGCATTGATATTGTTGGATGATCACGGATATTAAACCCTCAAGCTGAGGGTGTTATAGGGTAATGATGCTGTGATGTCACAGATCTGATACAGTGTCCTTGAATCATGTTTATTGTTTCATTTCTATTGTATTTTTTTTTTTTTTTTCAATTTTGTGTCTTTAAGTTTGTGTCGTGAAACAGTCGGTTACGATAAAAAGTACAAATGCACTTTATAAGATGGACATGTTACACATTGCACTTGTAAATGTCGAATGTAAAACCTTGAAGAGAAAGATTTATTTTTACTATTGTACATAAATAAATGAGAACAAAAAGACTGCAAAAAAAAGAAAGAAAGAAAGAAAGTGGAGAATAATTTGCCAAATAAAACCGAGAACAACAAAAGAAGAAAGTTGTAACATCGTGTTTTCTTACTGTGTGCTGGAATGGAGTGACGTCAGTGTGTGTGTGTGTGTGTGTGGGCGTTTGCGTGACACTGTCTGCGTGTGGGTGTTATTACGAGTGTGTGTGGGGATTGTGAGTGTATGTGTGAGTCAATATCGCAGGTCACTGTAGTGTTAAGGAAAGCCTGCGAGTATAAAAAGATGCCTCTGAATTATTAAACCACTCCCTGCTTGCATAACTGCAGAAAACAGAGAGAGTGAGAAGAGGGAACGAGGGGAATGAAGGAAAAAAAAGAAGAAGAAGAAGAAGAAGAGAAAGAGGGAGAATCCGATCAGAGAAGATGCGACACACACACATGAACATACACACATCCATATGACTTTCACGTAAAGGAAAAAGGATGAAGCCCAGAGGGAGGGAAGGAAAGGAAAGGAAAGGTGGAACAAAAATGGCAGAGGGAGGAGAGATAGCATATGTGTGTGTGTGTGTGTGTGTGTGTGTGTTAGATCTTAATAGACACACATTTGTTATCTTTGGGCAGACCGGTTCCCCCAAGGGTGTTTAAGCATGTCTGTGTGTGTATGCTTTTGTTAAGGCGGGGTACTGGGACGCACACTAAAGGTTTTTATTTTTGGACTAAAGCTTTCTTAATAAATTATTAATTAATGCAGCAGGAGATTTTGGTCATCCAAATCTGTGATGCAGGCATAGGTGTGTGTGTGTGTGTGTGTGTGTGTGTGTGTGTGTGAGAATTTAACCTTTAATCAGTCAAATCTTCGCGTGTGAATTGCACGGTGGCGAGACTGCATTAGGTGTGTGTGTTAGATCTTAATAGACACACATTTCTTATCTTTGGGGAGACCGGTTCCCCCAAGGGTGCTTAAGCATGTCTGTGTGTGTATGCGTTTGTTAAGGCGGGGTACTAGGACGCACACAATTTTTTTTCTTTTTTTTGGACTAAAGCTTTCTTAATAAATAATTAATTAATGCAGCAGGAGATTTTGGTCATCCAAATCTGTGACGCAGGTGTAGGTGTGTGTGTGTGTGAGAATTTAACCTTTAATCAGTCAAATCTGCGCGTGTGAACTGTACGATGGTGAGACTGCATGAGTCGTGTGTGTGTGTGTGTGTGTGTGTTCGACTCCTTGACTCACCTCTATGCGGGGTCCACACGGAGGGGAAGAGCTCCCCCATGTGGCCACAGGTAGGTACTGCAGCGACAGGAGACAAGGGGGGAAAAGACGCAGCATCCGCCCACACATACACACACCTCACTTCTTTTTACGTCATTACAGCAGCTCGCTAAAAACAAGCACGAAGCCAACGCTCTCCCCCTTCTCCCACCGTACTGTCTGTCTCCCCCCCCCCCCTCTCTCTTTTTCTCTCTATGAGTCAGAAGGCTCTCTCCACCATCTGCTGCAGGATGCTGCAAATCACCTCCATGTACGTACGTGCATGTGCAAAAAAAAAACAACCCCAAAAAGAGCACAGAAGGTGGTGATATTCCTGCATCTGTTGTGTCCTCTACGCCCCGATCTGCAATTTAAATGAACGTTTGATTGAAACCTGTGACGATTATTTCCTCCAAGTGGCCAGGAAATGATCCATGAGTGCACTCAATGTGAACCGGGCGTCATTAACACATCAGAGTTATTTTAAATGTTGCCCAGTGACAGGACTGCAATGTTCTACAAACTTCCAGCTGTGAGGTTTAGTGTGGAGGTGGCAGCTAGTGACATTTATTGGAAAATCTGACCTTTATTGTGTGCAAAATCAAAAATGTGGCTGAAATTAGATCTTGTCTATTGAGGCTTCAAAACATAATTCAGCATTTAATTTAGCATTTTTGTGGTTTTATGTTTCTTTGTGGTCATTTTGTTTTTCTTTGGAGTCCTTTGTGTCTCTTTTGTAGTTATTTAGTTTCAATTTGTAGTTGTTTTTTGTCTCTCTGTGGTTGTTTTTTTGTGTCTTTGTGGTTGTTTTTTGTCCCTTTGTAGTGATTCTTTGTCTTTACTCTCGTATTTGGTCTCTTTGTGGTTGTTTCATGACTTTTTGTAGCCGTTTTGTCTGTTTTTGTATTGATTTTGTGTCTTTTGTTCATGTCTCTTGTTGTGTCTTTCTGTGGTTGTTTGTGCTTCTTTGTAACAAATTAACTACATGAACTTTCTTCATTTAATAAACTAAATGAAGAAAAGGACCTGGTACTGAAAGTCAAGTCAATTCAAAATATGCAGTGGAAATGAGGCATAATATTCAGTGTATGTATCCAAGTAAAGTGACATGGAGTTCCCCAGGGCTCTATGTTGGGTCCTCTTTTATTTGTACTTCTATTGAGTCAAATGATGCAAATTCATGAGCCCTACAATCATAATTATGCAGATGACGTTTTCTTTGTAGTAGTAATTTGTCGTTACTTTTGTCTCTCTGTGGTTGTTCTTTGTCTCTTTGGAGTCATTCTTTGTCTTTACTCTTGTATTTGGTCTCTTTGTGGTTGTTTCTTGACTTTTTGTAGCAGTTTTGTCGTTGCCGTTTATTATCATCCTGTTTGTGATAACTATGTGTGTCTTTAGAGCTGTTTTGTATCTCTTAGTAGTTGTTTTGGTATCTTTTTTTTTTATCTTTTTTGGATGATTTGAGGTTTTTTCCTGGTTGGTACACATCTCCTTGAATGACATTTTATCGGTGAAGGCCAGGGGGCCCCTGACACTTCGGACCCCTGAGCCAATGCTCAGTAGTCCTGTTCAGTACTCCATCTATGACTCCAGTAAATACTCCAGAGCTCTCAGAGAAACTGAACAGCATCTTTAGCCGTCCACCTGCTGCCTTGACAGACTGCCAACAAGCTTCTTTAAAAGCATTTTCAGCTGTTTGGCAACAGACCTGCTGCAATTAGTCTACCATGTCTCCTGTCATTATGTGATTTCCCTAATGTTTGGCGGAGGGCAGCCATCAAGCGACGTCGAACATCTGCGATAAGCAACTACAGACGTACACAGAGCCCGCCCTTTGTAAGAAAATGATCTCAAATAGTTGCTTTGAAAAGAGAGTGCTCTCACTTACCTGATGAATTAAATTTGTTTAGAAATTGATTCAGGCACAATATCAGTCCTTGTTCAATCTTTGTGCTGCCTTTAATATGGCGGACCATACAATACTACAATTGAACATCTAAAGCTGCATTTCCACCTCATAGTGCAGCATGGATCTTCTCAAATTGATTCAGTCTCTTTTGGTTTTCCATTAGCAAAAAGTGTGGATAGCAGATGAACTCATACTAGAGCCAATACTAGAAAGTGAAGCTAAATCAGTGCAGACCAATTCTTTCTTGTCTTTGCTATTGTATTTGGTCTTTTGTAGCTGTTTTGTGTCTCTCTTTTAGGTGTTTTCTTGTGTTTATATTGTCTCAGTTCTTTCGACCAATTGTTGGTCAGAGGGAACCATCACAAGTCTGACACAGAACATCCTGCAATTTATTTTAATTCACTCATCCCAAACAAAAACCCAAACCCACAGACCTACACCCCACAATTGACCTTGTGCTAAATTAACTACATGAACATCTTCATTTAATAAACTAAATAAAGAAAAGGACCTGTTACTGAAAGTCGAGTAAATCCAAAATATGCAGTGGAAATGATGCATAATATTCAGTATATGTATCCAAGTAAAGGAACATGAAGTGACATGGAGTTCCCCAGGGCTCTATGATGGGTCCTCTTTTATTTTGTGCTTCTTTTGAGCCAAATGATGCAAATTCATGAGCCCTACAATCATAATTATGCAGATGATGTCACTGTGTCACCACAAGTAACTTTGTTGTCCAAACAAACAAAAAATTGATTTACATGGACTCAAGCTTTACGACTTACCTCCCTGTGATCTTGGGTTACCTACCCTGCATATAAGACCGTGGTTCCTTGGAGCAGTCATATACAGCAAATAACCAACAATAAGCAGCTGTCTCTGGGTCATTTCACTCATGCTTTAACCTCTGGATACAGCACACTGAGATAATGCTTTGGTAATATGTTCTACATTAACTCGTCCTTGGTACAAATGCTGTTTTCAACCTACTTAAATAGGTCCTTGAGGTAGATATGGGACTTAGATTGCCTCAGCACTAAATCTTCAACGTGTAATAGATCTTTGTATCAGTGGGATTAATTGTAACAAAATGTAAGTAGCTATTTAAAAACTATTAAGGGGTAGTTTAAGTTCAAAGATGAGTTTGTAATTGAAATATTACTGCCATAGAGTATGCCTCATAAGCCAGTTACAGGTTTCTGCAGGTTCATTTTCACAATGTAGCTGTCTGAAGTGAATAAAACGAGTGTGAAATGAATTGTGCACTTTGAAAAGGGTTAGCAGTAATTAAAACCTTTTATTTAAAAAGTTGTCAAACCAATGGTATGATCTTATTCAGTGTCTGACTTTGGATCCAGTATGTAAAATTGCAATATTCACTCATGAATCCTGTAACTGTAACCGGTTTTATCATTAATATGTGCAAGTAGCAGTGGTGGAATGTAACTAAGCACATTTACTCAAGTATTGTACTTAAGTACAACTTTTGGTATGTCTACTTTACTTGAGTATTTCCATTTAGTGTAACTTTATACTTCTACTCCACTACATTTTGAGGCAAATATTGCACTTTTTACTCCACTACATTTAGCTGACAGCTTTAGTTACTTTTCAGGTTGAGATTTAACATGAAAAACATGTTAATTTAAAGTGATTAGACATAAAAAAAAAAGAAAAAAAAAGAAACCTCATTTGAGTATATTAAGCAGCTACAATGAGCCGTATCTAACGCTCTTTACATAAATGCATAAATAAAAATAATCTAATAATATATTTAGAATATGCATAAATATTTAGCATTTTGAGTACTTTTATTTCTGATACTTACAGTACATTTTGATGCAGGTACTTCTGTACTTTTAGGTTTTGAATGCCGGTCTTTCACTTGTAGTGGAGTAATTTCACAGTATGATATTAGTGCTTTTACTTAACCCTCTGGAGTCCATCTATTTATTGAAAATACATGTTTTATTTACAGTAATAACTTTATTTATATATGATATGTAGACAAGCTGAGAAAGCTAGTTAAAAGAGCAATCATAGGAGTTTTCACAGTGTGCCATTTATGTTTCTAGACCATTTTTAAATTGTGAATTTTCTTAGTACAATAAAAACTATTACTATTTTTAATTTACATGCAAATAGACTGTTTTGTAGTTTTATTATTAATTATTTTTTCTGCTGTTTTTGTGTGTATAAATGGTAAAAATAAATAAAAATGGTACATTTCCATAGACACCTGTGTCTTTTGTTTGTATTTTGGGTTCCTGGCAGCTTTATACTTTGTTAATTAAAATAAAATGAAAAATCTGACTGATAGCCAAGTTTGTGTCTAGAAAAAGGAGCCATGCATGTGATGTAAGCACAGACTGAAAGATGCTAAACAGAGACAGAAATTAATGCATAGGAAGTTGACAAATTTGAACCAAAATCTCCTGGACTTCAGAGGTTTAAGTAAGGGATCTGAATATTTTTTACCACTGAAAAGTAGGTGACATTTTAATCGATGGTGAATTTGCCTTTTATCTCTCCACAGGGAATGGAATCAAATATCTGCACTCAAATAAGCCTGAGTCATCTTGAACACTGGTTGCATCTCTTACAACGTCAGATAAATCAAGTGCATCAAAAGCCTTTGATTCCAAATTTAGATCCAGATAAAATTAGACCGTCGCAGTAGAGGATGCAAGAAACCTAAAAAATTATCCTCTTTGAAACCGACTGACCTGCATTTTTCTGACTAATACACTTACACAGATAATTCCTCTGCATTATTTGTGTGTTGGTGGTCATTTTGTTTCCTTTTTTTAACATTTTCCACTGACCTCTCGCTCTCTTGCTCTCTTTCTTTCTGCTGTGTCACCATCTGTGCCCCAAAATGACTCCTCTCTCCCAAACAGCACCCGTCGGTTCCTCCTCCCGCCTGCCAAGATCCATAACAGCACGGCGCTGGAATGAACCATGTTGACTCCGGCGGGCATGTCGCAACGCTGAGAAAATGAAGCGATGATCACTGGATTCATGTCGTCGTTATGACATGACTGACACTGCTGAGTAACTGTTAGTCATTTATCACAGACACACAATATAATGAGCCTTAATTTGAGATAGTGAAGGCAAGAAATGATGCCTTATCTGTTCTAAATACAGCCCGAAAACAGTTAAAATGGGTCAATTTATTCATCAAATTTTAAAACTTTGCTCAATATCAGAAGCTGTGACTAAATAGGCAAAAATCTAACATAAAAATCATTCCTTGGTATTTTTTCACTTAGGATTTAACCCTCTGGAGTCTCCAAAAGCTCCAAATCCTTCATGACATCCAGACTAGAAAACAAAGCAGCGTGGAGCCCTACTGTAAATTTACCTCTAAAGTTCTGGCTGTAAACTCCATGAGGCCAGTTTCAGTTTGATGATGATATACCAAGTAAAACTGGAGACAAGCTCAAATATATTTAGTATAAATTGATAGAACTGGATGTAACCCTCTTATATGTTATATTTGCAACCTTTGTTAACATTTGCAACATTTCAAATTCTTAATTGAGCATGAAAGTGTTTTGAAAGTAAAAAAAAAAAAAGGTTCAAAATCACATTTTATATTGGACTAAAAAAACAAAATTACCAAAAAAGGCACCAAATGACTAAAAAAAAAGACTAAAAAAGACACAAAATAACAAAAAAAAGACACAAAAATGACCAAAAAAGACACAAAATGACTAAAAAAAGAGACAAAAAAACAAAATGACCAAAAAAAAAGAGACAAAAAGACTAAAACATTGACAGAAAATGACAAAAAAAATAAACAAAATCACTAAAAAAGACACAAAATAACTTACAAAGACACGAAAAGACAGGAAAAGGACTCAAAATTGGACAAAATAGCCCTATAAGACTCTATAGAGTAAACAATTAAAATATGTTTTTAGGGCATTTCATGGATTAAAAATGTGACAATAAATAAAAATTATAGAAAACTTTTTTTTTTCATAGCAATTAGCAAAAATAAACACGTATGATGTAATTTCACAGACAAGAGCTGAGTCTAATTCTATGATTAAACTACAAATCAGATAAAAAAGAATTCCAGACATTTTTTGGGGAAATTGTACAATAATTAACTCAAATGAGCTCATAAAGGTTTTGGGGTTTATGTCAAATATTATATATTTTTAAATAAGTATCAGTATGAAATTCTGCATCACCATTGTACACACAGTATTCATAATTTATGTTTTATATTGGTGAGATGTAGCACAGATATGAGGCTTTACAGCAACAATAACAAGATGTTTGCAATGCAAAAATAGAAAAAAAAGACTAATAATCCAAATGGATATTAAAAAAAGAGCAGGATAACCATTTTGTTCACCATTTATTGTCTATAGTTACATGCATACTTGCTTACAGTTGGTTTTTAGTGTGCAATACACAGTTTTATTTTGTTTCATTGTCTATGTTATATAATACCCCAAATGTATTTCACTTTACAGGCTGCCTCGCCAAAAGTCTATACAACATGATTCATTTCTCACATTTTCAACACATAATGAAGTATTCTCACAAGCCAGTCGCCACAGATACACAAAGGTTGATTTGAAATCTTTGCCTTTTCTGTCTCCGATTAAAAATATAAGACTTTAATGTACTTTGTCTCCAAGATTTGGTAGTAGTGGATGAGTATTTCCCATTTGGAAACCTTGACTAGGACTAGTGTTTTCTAGCAGATCCAACAAGACAGGAAGTGTTTTACGGTCACAGCTTTTTATTCTAGGATGCTAAAAGTTGTTGGGATCCAAAAACATTTCAGGACTGATTAAACTGTATCCATGGCTCTTGCCATTGTTCTTGGGTAAATCCAGCCCAGGTATATGTGCTTTTTTTTTTTGCTTAAACAATAATAATATCCATAAATGCTATAACCAAACAGTCAGATCAACCAAGAACCCAACAACAAACCGTCCATCCATCGTCCAGTCTTTTATCCAGTTATAATTTGTATACTTCAACAGCTGTTTGTACAAATATCAAGTGGTATTTAGAAACAAGAAAAGAGCTATTTTTGAGCCATATCCCTTTAAAATGACAATGTTTTCTGTAACAAACCAAGAAGGTAAAAGCCTCGAACCAAGTCGAAACAGTCACAGATATATTTCCTCCGCCAAGGAGGTTTTGATTTCGATTTTGCTTGTTTTGTCTGTTTGTCAACAGGATTACAGAAAAACTACTGAAACTTGGTAGAAGTATGTAAGACTGGCCAATGAAGAACCTACACAATTTTGGAGAGGATACAAAGATTAGTTTAGTAAACATTGGGGGACAGGGCAAGATATTGGTGAAAAAATGATCTGTTCCATTCTAAAGAGTGAGCTTTTTCAAAACCAACATGGCTCAGTTCAAAATTTTGTTTCAAAACAAAACTTCTCATCTCTTCTCTGACATGATTTTGACATCAGATGATTTGCTACCACTACACTTCATAGTGATGTTTGTTCCAACAGAGAGACTGTTGTCTCATCTGTCACTGGATTTCGACTCAGACTTCTACGTTTAGGTTGTCTAATCCAGTAAATGCTGTTTTAGAGATTTGAGGGCCAAAGACATCTCGATTTTCTAGTTGGTTGAAAATGTGATGTTTTTATTGATTGTTTCAACAGTATTTCCCTGCCTGTATTTGCTCACTTGAGGTTTTGGTTGTTGTCTTTGTGGAAAAGTTGATAAATTGAATATGGAAACTTTTGCTGAATTAGTTGTTATGTAGTGAACATCTAGCTCATCAGCTGTTTCCACTGTTGGTATCTTCCAAGAGAGAATATTTATTTGTCTTCAGACAGAAACATGGCCAACATTAGCTGACGTGAAAGAACAATTACAACTTTCCCAATCGATCAATTGAAGCCGATTCCTAAAGACCTCTGTCCATTTCTCTATCAAATTTCCAACTTTACTTCTTCTACTGTGTTTACTGGTGGATCACAGGCTACAGCGCTAACTTCTGATTAAACTACGCTGTAGCTTTGCTAATTGATAGAAATACGCCTAATGTGCATTCATTCTTTTGCTTAAAATCAGCTTGATATGTGAATTGAAACAGCTACTGAAATGTCGTATATTTCGATTTTTTTTGTGATTAAGTGCTAATGTTCACTTTATAATCTAGTTTTATAGAAGCTCTGGCTTCCCTAAATTGCCCAGATCTTCTTTACAAGGAAAAAAAAGATTATCCACAGTTAATATAAAAGGACTAACCAGAACCATCGCTTCAGCCCGAAAAATGTTTCACATTTAAAAAGAAGGCGATTGTGACAGCAAATTGATACAATGCTTATTTCTAGCATTAAATTCTATATTTCTATGAGATATTAGATAGCGCTTTGGCTCCAGATTCAATCAGGAGCAGGTGTATCTGTTTAAAACCATAAAATAATTTAACCCTCTGGGGTCTGTGATTGTGCCGTCCTGATCAGATCACGTGACGTTTAACAAAAAAAACTAGGCCAGACTTGAAAAGTACAGACTTGAAACTTTCTCCCAATTTTTGTTTGACATTTCTATGTCATGTAAAACGAAAGATATGATAGTTTTAATTTGATAGTACAGAAATATTTGAGCGTTAGTGTAGCACTCTTTGTTTTGCAGCTAACAAGGGAAAAAAACGCCTATAAATATACATGTTTTTATGGGACTTTTTTGTATATAGTTTCATTATATTTAAATTTTTACCTTTTTATATTTTCAGATTTGCATCCTATGTTTACATTTTCCAGTTCCAAAATAGTTAATTGAGCATATTTGTGTTCTTTATTATAGTAAATAGTAGGGCCGGGACTTTAACGCGTTAATTAAGATGAATTAATTACACAAAAATTAACGTGTTAAAAAATGTACGCATTTTAATCTCACTTATTTTTACAGAAGGTCTACCTACCTATAGGCTACCTGAATTTCTGAAATGTACTATATTTCTAAATATGCTATTGCTACACTTAATGGCAAAAATTGCTCTGGTCTGTTGGACTTGAACAAAAATAAACAATGTTTTTGTTGCTTAAGCTTATGTATTCAGTCATTATTCAATGGTATACTAAAAATCCATGTGAAAAAAAAATTACTTCTCACTGTTCTCAGGTCAAATATTTATATGCGATTAATTGCGATTAATTTCGATTCATTAATTACAAAGCCTCTAATTAATTAGATTATTTTTTTTAATCGAGTCCCGGCCCTAGTAAATAGTATAATTTTTCAACTCAATATGTTGATAAAGTAGGTTAAAGTTAAAATGGATAACAAATATGGGCATAGGAAACATTTTTTTTATATGGTGCATGAAGGGCAAAATCAAAAGTATTCAAAATCGGCCAAAATCGGCTCAGACCCCAGAGGGTTAAGGTGCTTCTCTGACACGGCTGTTTTCTTTTCTCTGGTACCTCGTTCCTGGCCTCGAGTAGAAAAAAACCCCTAAAATAAACCAAACAACTCACTGCAGCACATTTTAAAAAGAAAAACCACATTATAAAAACACTACAGTCCAATCAGCTCATACTGAGGATTAGCCAAACCTATACTGAAAAGAGATAGATAATATACTGTATATTACTGTTGCAAGTCTCTTACACTTATGTATTTATAGTCCGGGGGCTGCGTTCACAAAGCCTCCACGGACAGCGGGTGCTGGGCCAGGAGTCGGGTCGTGTGACGGAGCGGGCGTGACCTTTGACCCTGGCTCAGGATGACGAGCTTGTGGTGTGTGGTTAAAGTGTGGAAGCGTTTATATAAGACCAATACCACAGCACACAGCCACTGGCTAAAATGTTATGAAGAGAAAAGAAAAAAAGAGAGAAAATAAATTGAAATAATGGCGTTAGAATCTGTGTATCGTTCGTTCTTTCCATTTTCAATTGGCAATCAAAAATCAAATAATGAAAAACTGACTGGTTGTTTCGTTATTTGTTGTCTATTATAAAACTAAATAAAAGATAAAAAAATGCTTGTTTTTTCATATTTCAATCTTAGGCTCAGATCGAAAATACGAAATGGAAAAATGGGCACCAGGGAGTAATTTGATTTTAATGTTTAATTGGTCGGGTTTACGTGATTTGGAAGATTTTGATTACCAATTGAAAATGGAAAGAACGAATGATACACAGATTCGTTAGCTCGCTCGTTAGCTTTATTGTTGGGTGCTGTGATATGAAGGCTCAATGAGGAGTCAATAAAGCTGGTGGCGCTTGTTTTCCCAAAGCAGCGTGACCCCGGGCGGGTGGCGACTCTCGTCACAGTATCAGATATTACACAATAGAACGACTGAATGTCACAATGTTTAAGATATGAGACGAGGACTGCAACGACTTTATGGGAGTTTGGCTTCAACACGGACAAGAGAAGCAGCAGCACATTCCTCTGTGTGGATCTTTTTTATCTGGTTAATGTCCAAAAAGTTATTATAATGCCAGGTCACAGGACACTTTCACTGAATATTGAAGTTGTTATTAAATATAATGGTGTGAGTCACAAAAAGTTTGGAAATCTGTAATTTCTTTTAGTCATTTTAAAACATTATACTCAAACATTTTTAATGCTTTTTGTAATTGTGTTCTTCATACTTACAGTCATGAAAAAAAATATTAGATCACCATTGTTTTCTTCAATTTCTTGTTCATTTTAATGCCTGTTGGAACTAAAGGTACATTTGTATGGACAAATATAATGATAATAACAAAACTAGATCATAAGAGTTTAATTTAAGAGCTGATATCTAGACATTTTCCATGGTTTTATTGATAATGATTTGGAAAATGGAACATGGAAAATGTCTAGATATCAGCTCTTAAATTAAATTCTTATGAGCTATTTTTGTTGTTATCATTATATTTAGTTGTTCAAGACATTAAAATTAACAACAAAATGAAGAAAACAAGGTGCATCACAAAGGACATTTTTGACTTTTTAATTTTAATTAAATTCCAATTTAGTCTCTTGATGATTATTTTTTATCGTAACCTTGCGATTTATGTCTTTATTTATGATTCAAGGCTGATATGTTTTATTGGTCTTTTTCGTCACTTTATTGCCATTAATGTGGTTCTTATAATAAATTGCACATCCTTCTATCCATATATATATATATATATATATATATATATGTATATATATGTTAAAATGCCTGGTGCATCACTAGGGACATTTTCAGTTTTTTAATTTAACTTTTTTTTTTGATAATTTGGCGTATGCTTTTTCATTAAACAACAACATTAGCATTATGTAAACAAACTGGTTTTTGTTGGTCATAACATTTAAGTCAATGAAAGTGGATTTTTATTGCAGTTTTAGGAAGGAAAGATTGAGTGTGTTTTATCCGACACCTTTTAATCTGTTAAAGACGTTAATAATCAGTCACTATTTACTGGATAAACAATGGTAGATGATTAATATCCTGCAGGACATTTAAATCAAACCAGGTGATTGTGCATTTAGTGACAGCTTCATGCTGTATTTTTCAGCTGTTAGCATCACAGCAGCCAGAGTTCATTCCACAAGGATGATTATGCTGCTGATTCTACAGTCTTGTGTTGATAAAATGTGACCAAACTCTCTAAATGAGGCTGCAGCCTCTTAAAGAGAGAGTGTGCATGTTTGGTAAACAGGCACGGCGCTGTGAGAGTTTCTACGAAGCTATTTTTTCCCTGATTTTCCTGACTTGTTTCCATAAATTCTTTCTCAACATTTGGCAGATAAGTTACGATTGCACTATAATTATTTTATTTGTCTTGTGCTATACCATGTGCTTTGTAAACACATTCCCCCCGTACTCACTGGGGGCCCACCTGACTACAGCTATTACAGGCTCTCACCCTGTGATCTTCATAATAATTATCACTCAAATACGTAGGGAGGGAGAAGTAGGCGCGTTTGTTTATCACAGCTGAGTGTTAGTGGTTAAAAATGAGAGTTCGGGGGCGGGAGGGCGTTATAAATAGTGTGATTGTGAGTGTGTTTATCTCGCCGTGTGGTTAGACACACAAATCTCGAGGGTTTGGCGTCGTCAGCGGCAACGAGCAACGATTTAGCAACCTGTTGCTGAGCTCAGAGAGGCGGCGTTTACGTGTGTGAATGTATGCATGTATGATTGACTTTGATCTTTTTTTCGGTTAAAATGTAAATGATGAACGTTAAAACCAAACCCCTTCATTTCCACCACAGTGTCTCAATGTTTCACCTCCCTTTCTGACCCCAGTGATCACCTCCTCTCTCAACTCCTCCTTTTGGAAATGTTTAGTCGGACCACTCGTTCTCGTCCAGCTCGGAGTCGTCGTCGGACTCGCTGTACTCCACGGCGATGCGGCGCGACAGGATGGTGGCCACGTCGTTGCCAACGGGCTCCCTCTTCGCCTCCTGCTCCCTCTGCTCCTGCACCTTCCTCAGCTGGATGCCTGCAGGGGAGGAGATGGAGGGAGGGAGTTAGGGAGTGACTAGAAGTTCTGGCGTCCTTGGTCTGATGTGATTAGAGTTGTTCCGATTCCGATACCAGTATCGGAAATTGCTCCGTGAAAACTACAAATGCTACAAAACGACGCATCCGCTTTCCCGGCTTTAATGGTAGAAATGCGGTAATGCTTTCCAGGCTTATATGGGTTAAATAAATTATGTTAAAATTAAGTTAAAAAACTTTCTTTCTCACTTGTGCACCGTTATGGTACAATGTTGCCCAAAAAAGAAACAAATTGACCAATAAAGACACAAATTGATCACAAAATGATGAAAAAAAGATACAAAATGGTCAAAAAAGACACAAAATGACCAAAAAAGACACAACATGGCTAAAAGAAGACACAAAATTACCAAAAAAAGGAAACAAAATGACGAAAAAAGACACAAATTGACCACAAAATGATAGAAAATAGACACAAAATGACGAAAAAAGACACAAAATGACAAAAAAAACATAAAAATTACAACAAAAAAAAGACACTAAATGACCAAAAAGACTAAAACACATGAACACTTTAACACAGTGGAGACAGAGCTGACTTCCAAAATGATTTGGCGACCCCCAGAAATCATCTCGCAACCCCAATTGGGGTCGGGACCCCAAGGTTGAGAATAGCTGACATAGAGGGTAAATAAAGACTGAATCCCACACTCACCCCTACGTATGGCGGCCAGCAGGTCGGAGCGGGCGTCGCTCATCGGGATCATCCCCAGCATGGTGGACTTCCTGGCCGAGGGCGCGGCGTCCACGGCCGACTGTCCCACGGCGGCGTGCGGCGGTGACGGGTGGGCCTGGTGGCCTGCGGGGGCTCCGGGCGGCGGAGGGGGAGGGGCGGCCGGCGGCGCGCCCGAAGGAGGGTGGGAGGGGGAGGGCACGTAGTTGGCCGGGGGAGGAGGGGGGGAGGGGGAGTAGGGGCGGGACAGGGTGGAGGAGGTGGGAGGGACCGCGGAGGCGGCGGCGGAGGGCGGGCCGGTGGCGGCGTCGAAGGCGGTCTGCGCCGAGGGGATGGTCGGGGGAGGGGGAGGAGGGGCGGGGGGGATGTAGTACTCTGGGATGGTGGAGGGTTGACCACTGGGGAGGGAAAAAGTACAGAAGGTTAATAAAGTTCATCAAAAGGTTTTTAGCCAGTTGTTCAATAAATCATGTGTGACGAACACAGAAAAAAATAACCAAATCTAAGCTGAAAAGAATTACATTTGGTTAACCCTCTGGAAAATATAGAAAACATGTTTTATTTACAGTAATAACTTTATTTATATATATGTGTGCATTACTTACTGTTACAGGTGCATCTCAATAAACTAGAATATGATGGAGAAGTCCATTTCCACTAGTTCAAGTCAAACAGACCCAACCAAGTATTGAGTCATATACATGGACATACTTTTCAGAGGCCAACATTTCCATATTAAACATACTTTTTAAAATTGGTCTTTTGTAATATTAACATTTTTGAGACACTGAATTTGAGGTCTTCATTAAATGTAGAATTATAATTAGAAGAAATTAAATACATTAAGACATGAAATGTTTCATTCACATGTGTGTAATGGATCTATATAATGTGTTATTTCCACTTTTTGAATTGAATTACTGACATAAATAAACTTTCCTATGACATTCTAATTTATTGAGATGCACCTTTATATTGCAATAAAAGGCTGCAGTGAGTAAAATGTGACAGAAGCGAAAATTTTGGTCATTTTGTGTCTTTTTTTAAAATAATTTTGTCTTTTTTGGTAATTCTGTGTATTTTTTGTCATTTTGTGTCTTTTTTTTGTCGTTTTGTGTCTTTTTTTAAACTAATTTTGTGTCTTTTTTGTCATTTTGTGTCTTTTTTTTGGTCATTTTGATACTGCCTCCAGCGGCCCCCAGGTAATTTGAGTTTAAGACCCCTGCCATAATCATTATCATTAGAAGAAATTAAATAAATTAAGACATGAAATGATTAATTCTGTGTGAAATGGATCTATATAATGTGTTATTTCCACTTTTTGAATTGAATTACTGACATAAATAAACTTTTCTATGATATTCTAATCTATTGAGATGCACCTTTATATTGCAATAAAAGGCTGCAGTGAGTAAAATGTGACAGAAGCGAAAAATTCCCTGAAACTGCTCGGGGTTCAGGGTTAAAGAATAGTTTGAGCTGCTCTCTTTAAGGGAATAGCTTGACATTTCATGGGTTTAAATCTGCACAAAAACTGCATGGTAGAAATGACAAGTTCTCTGTCTAGACGAGCCGTTTCATTTATATTCTGTTCACTGTTTGTTGTGTCGATTTGAGGAGAGCTGCGAGCCAAATTTCTGACGAAATGAACCCGAGACTTTCGGGGTCCCACATCACTGGTTTGGATGAATGTCAGGTGTGGGAGAAGTCATGCGGAGACATTTTGAAAAGGTGAGACGATTTCATTTTAACATTCACAGCAGCAGTCGGTTGACATTAGCTCGGCCTTTGCAGTTTAAACATCATGTTTCACTTAGTTACTTTACTATCAGACTACAAAAAGGCAAATGTCATGAGACACAGTAATGTGTTGTGCACTAACTACATTTAAGAAACCTGAAACTGCACAAAACTAAACCGAAAATACTATAATAGTAATGCAAATACTGTGAAATACTACAGAGAATGGGAAGAAATAAATAGATAGAAAGACAAATACATTAGGGCTGGGCGATATATCGATATATATAGATTAAAAAAAAATATCGATATATTTTTAAATGTGATATGGAATTAAAAAAATAATTAAAACTTATTTTTATTCCTTGGCTTTCAACCACGCATCTTGTTTTTAGTGTTTTATAGTTTGCTTTTATTTATTGTTTTTTATTTTTATTTTTTTAAAGCAAATGAAACTATTTATTTTAGTGTTTATTCATGTTATTTATTTATTTATTTAATTGTTCTTGTTTTGTTTGTTTATGTACAGCACTTTGTTGCGGCTGTGGTTGTTTTAAAGTGCTTCACAAATAAAGTTGAGTTGAGAATTAGACCATATCGCATATGTCGATATAGTTACATTTTTTGTCTTTCTTTATATATAAATGCTGCCCTTACTAGGGTTTGTCATATTTAGTTCTTTTGTAATGTTCTGTCAAATTGGTCATTTTGTGTCTTTTTTTAGTCATTTTGTGTCTTTTTTTAGTCATTTTGTGTCTTTTTTTAGTCATTTTGTGTCTTTTTTGGTCACTTTGTGTCTTTTTTTAGTCATTTTGTGTCTTTTCTGGTCATTTTGTACTCCTGTTGTTATACAGTATTTATGCTCACTTAAATAAGCGGTTTCAATAAAACTTGTGACATGTCATATTTGACTTTGACTGAACATTTGCTCTCACTTTGCGATAAAAATATCAGGATATATATCGTATATCGATATTCAGCCTGAATATATTGGGATATGACTTTTGGTCCTTATCACCCAGCCTTAAAATAAATTCCCATTGACAATCAATAAACCCTGATCTAAACGGGAAGCCTACCTGTGTCCAGCCCGGTATTCCTTAACGGACTGCTGCCTCGGCCCGTTAACCGTTGGGTCTCCACCAGGCGGGGCGCCGTGTCCTGATGGGGTCCTGCCCAGGGAGGCGGCATGTCGCCCCGCAGGCCCCGGTGCGGCTGCTGGGTTTGCCGGCCTGAGGACCCGATCCAGTGACTGGGTCTGGGCTGCGGCGCTGAGGTGGTCCCTGGTGGGGTCGGTGGGGTGGACGGCGCTGGGGGCCTGGGTGGAGGGGTGGTTGGGACTGGCTGGGTACGAGTCGGACGCCATGGACCTGTTGGCAGGAAAACGAGTGAAAACACAGGTTTCTCTCCTGGATTACTGCAGTTATAGTCTGGAAATGATTACTTCCAACAAGGAGGTCAAATCTTTGTTTGTTTGTCTGTCAGCAGGGAAAACGTACAGGTCTGATTTTCATGAAACTTGGTGGAAGGCTTAACTCTAACCAGAGGTGTGGACTCGAGTCATGAATATGATGAATTTTGACTCGACTTGAAAAAATGTAAAGACACTTGCAACTCGACTCCAAAAAAAAAAAAAACAGTCTAATGTCATGGGGTCCTTTTTGACCCCTGAGGACCATGAGTGTGATTCTTTTATTTGTTTGCTGACGTTCAAAAATGAACAATGCTTTCAAAACATACGTTTCACTAAAAGTTGACATAACCTACTTGTGCTACTGTGCATTCACGTCAATAAATTATTAGTTCACTAAAACTATTGAAAAAAATATTCAGGTTTTAATACTTTTTTTCCCCTCTTGAAATGAGGCCTAATTTTGTATATTTGACTAAAATTGACCAATAACAATGAAAAAATATGAAAATTAGATAACAATTTGTTGCTATTGTTGTTAACCAGTCTAATGTCATGGGGTCCTTTTTGACCCCTGAGGACCATGGGTGCTATAAAAATGTATAAAACACGTAAAAATGTATGAAAATAAGTTGAAATTTATATTATCTATAATGGATGCAGATGGGATTATTTGAAAATTATTGGGGTCAAAAATTATTTGGGGTCAAAAAGGACCCCAGGACTAATATTTTCTTTACTTATTGAGATTTATACATGAAACTGTAAAAATAAAAACATGAAATATAAATTAACATGCTCTGAATTACCTTCTCCAGAAGAGGGCAGCATAAAGCTTTAAACCACACAGCAGGACGGTTGGTGCTGCTCAAGTCTCTATCACAGGTGTGTGCTTCAATGTGTAACTTCAATTCAATCAATACCTGCACATTATATACTATTTAGAGCAGGGGTCTCAAACTCAAATTACCTGGGGGCAGCTGGAGGCAGTATCAAAATAACCAAAAAAAGACACAAAATTACTAAAAAAAGACAGAAAATGTCAGGAAAAAAAAATTACTTAAAAAAAGAAACAAAATGACCAAAAAAGACACAGAATTACCAAAAAAGACAAAAAATTGCAAAAACAAGACACAAAACTACCCAAAAAAAGTAATTAAAGGGACCTTCCACACCCAACACGGTAAAGTGCCATTCATATGAAACTCACATTAAACTTTCATATCAAGGTGGGGGGAACAAAATATCATCACGAGGGCCGCAATTGGCCCCCGGGCCGCGAGTTTGAGACCCCTGATTTAGAGTATACGGACACCATTTATAACTGTTCAGTCTGAGGAAACCAGTAAAAGTCAGTGACGCTTATATATCTGAAACCTCACACTCACACACACTCCTAATAATCTGACCCGTGTGTGTTTGTCCTCTTGTGTGCATGTATTTCTAGTTGTCCCTGCAGAGAGACAACTCATCACAATAACAGTGATGCTTTGTGACAAAGAGGGACCCTGGAGGGAAAGCCTCACACGTACAGCGTCTACGGCTGGTGTTTGTACCTGCTATCAGGGGACAGGGAGCCTTCTGAGGACATGCCATGGTAAGGTGACGGGGTGAGCCTGGCGTCCGGTCTGAACTCTTTGTCATAGGCCAGGACGTTCCACTCCTGGCGGCGGTTACGAGCCTTACGCACCTTTAAAAAACAAAACAAAAAAAAACAGCATAAAGGGGTTTGTTTTTCACTGAAGACAAAAGACAGAGCACGTCTCTGTCTGATGAATAATGCAGGTGATGGCGTTGTTCAAATTTCAACTGAAAAAAGCAACATCTGGTGCTGCTGTATTGGTTTAATGTTGAGTCACTGCAGAATCAGCACAGCTGCACCTCTCCATGGGCCCATTAAGGACAGTGCTAATGAAGAGTGTCTCACTGTCTTCACTTTAGGAAATTGCTTTAATATACTTTTATTAAAGAGTGATTAAGTGTTCTCCCACACCGCCAATGGTCTCCTCTCTTCAAATGTACTCCTATAAAGCGGAGATCACTGTTGGCCCCCTTAAATACCGGCAACACGTTCATTTCTCTGCAAATTACACACTTATGCAACCCATACTGCTGCAGATATATGCATGCAAAAGCTTATACAGTACATGCATTTCAGTTTGCCAGCGTAAAGCATCATTGTGCACTGCAGCAGTGAATGTAACAGAAGAAAAGTTTGACTTACATGAAGATTAGTAAAGTAAAGTAAGTTAGTAAAGGTTGCCGACCCCTGATCTACACAGTCAACACAATTTCAAGGTGGACACATTAATACCATTATTATATAAATACTTTCATTTTTTCATATATATTTTTTATTTATTGTCCCGTGCAACAATCAATGAGTCGCCCCCTGCTGGCCATTAGAAAGAATACAGGTTAAAGGCGATTGCTACATGTACTATGTTTAATCTTATAAACCCCTTTCAGACTGCAAAAGTCCTGCTATATTGCTATAACGAGCTGTGCCTGCTTTTTGTCTTAGGACATCACCGTGGTTACAGCAGTGAGCGGTAACGGGGCTAGTTGGTAGATTAGGCTTTGACCAAATCCTGTCAGAAGCATTAAGGCTAAAACATCCTTTTTGGTGGTGAAACAGGAGTGTAAAGTCAAATGTTCTTCTTTTAAAATAAACTTTCGCTCTAAACTATTTAAAATGCCGTCAGCTAGATCGAAAGAGTTTCGCGTCTGCTGCAGCCATGTTGGATTTGTAAGAAAACTACAAAACTACAAGCTTCCGTCTGTCCAATAGTACGCGTCATCGTCTTGCCGTCCCTCCCCGTTCTGTGGTTGGATCCCTAACACAGGGCTAAGAAACGGCCTTAGACACCAGACCCTTTCGCAGTTCGAAATGAAATCGAGCATGCAAGGCAGTATGGGTAAACCCAGGCTAGCAAAGTACAGCATGTATGCATGTGTATTACTGTTTGTTTGTGTACAATAAGCGACAACTTTTCTGGCAGAAAAACCCTGTAGAAAAGCTGATGCTGAGTATAAATCCTCACTGACCTTCTTCACCTCTCGGCCCGGGTCCTCAACCTGCTTCTGCTGCTCCTACAAGAGACAGAGGCAGACAGATTGACAGAAGAGTGGAGAGAAAGTTAGTCGTTGATTATTGATTTCTCGTTGGCAGAGGAAGAGAGAACAGGACCCCATCACCAGCTCCTTCACCATGGGGTAAATCCATACACACACACACTAGTCTACTCACACCCAGTGACTATTAAACACACACTAGCAGACGATGGACAACAGAGCCAAAAACCTCTAGAAACACAAGACGGGAACCAAACCAATCCAATCACAGAAGGGTTAGAGAGAGGGTGAGGTGGCAAGCGAACGCAACGTGACACACATGGACACAAACAGAAAGGACGGTGTGTGTGTGTGGGTGTGTGTGTGTCTCTTTTTTGTGCTGAAAAGTGGTGTTTTTTTTCATGAGTGTGTATTGTGTGTTAGTGGGAGTGTGCAGAGGTAGAGTAGGGGGGGAGGGGGCAGGCGAGGGCAGGTTAGGGGTCTGGGTTGTCTTACAGAGATGGACAGGGGGCTCCTGGGTGGGGCCTGTCTGGAGTGGGGCCTGTCAGGGTGGGCCGGACAGCCCTATGGAAACATGGGAGAAAGACAAGCTGGTGCGTTAGACTGAGCAGAGGAAGAGGAAGAGGAGGAGGAGGAGGAGGAGGAGGAGGAGGGGGGCGCTGTGCGACTTGGAAGGCCAGGTAACTATCATGGATACATAAAAAAAAAAAAGAAGGAGGGAGAGAAAGAGGAGGAACGTGGAGATGAGCCGTCCTCCTGCAGCTGAGCTTCAAACCTGTTGCAAAACTACTTTGTATCTGCAGGGATTTTTTTTTTCCAGGTTGAGAGGAAAGGGACAGAAAAAAATGTGAGTAGCATTAAATTGAACAGAAATATTGACATAGTGCAAACACATACAGCAGCAGCTGTTCAGGGGAAGATGGAGAGACGTGGAGCATTTTAAAGTGGGAAAGGGGAATACCAGTAAAAAGTAAAATTAATCTCTCTATGCCAATTTTATTGGTTTAACCCTTTGATGCACAACATGGTCTAAAGTGACCCGACAGTTTTTATGTTCTATATCTTTGCAATAAATTATTTTCATCATTCAGTATTCCAGGTTTTCCTCAATTAGTTTTTTGATCATCATACATCCTAATTTTATGCTTTCCTTTATGGATTTTTTAATAAAATCCCTTTTTGTGTCATTACTCTTCTAATGCACAACATGGGTAAAAAAATGACCCATATCCATTTTTTAGCTAAGTAGCTTGCTAAGCTAACTACTTAGCTAACTTCTTGGCTAAGAAGCTTACTAAGCTAACTACTTAGCTAACTTCTTGGCTAAGTAACTTGCTAAGCTAACTACTTGGCTAAATACTTAGCCAAGTAGTTAGCTTAGCAAGCTACTTAGCTAAAAAATGGATATGGGTAATTTTTGACCCATGTTGTGCATTAGAAGGGTAGTGACACAAAAAGGGATTTTATTAAAAAATGAATAAGCTAAGCTAACTACTTGGCTAAATACTTAGCCAAGTAGTTAGCTATGTAATAATACAAAAACTTTTTTTCTTCATAAAGTATGAGAGGCAAAATGGAAATAATGATCTGTTGTTATCAAAAACAAGATACTTAAAGAATACTTGGAATATTCAATCATAAAATAAGTTGATATCAAAAGACAGAGCACAGAAACACACAGCAAGCATGAAATAACATCGGGAATCAATGTGCGTCATTTTTGACCCATGTTGCTCATCAAAGGGTTAAGTGAACACTAAGTGACAGAGTTCAGAAGAGATTAACACAGAACTAACTGGGACAGACAGAAACTTATTCCCTTTAGTACACGATGAGTTCAGTGTGTTCTTTCCATAAGTCAAACTGGTTGAAACTAATTATGATTCCTAGTTATTTCTGGCCCTTACTTAGATTAAAAAAAAAAAAAAACTGAATAAGAAAGCTATTGGGAATAAGGCTTAACCCTCTGAACCTACAAATCTGCCAGCATGTATTCATAAAAAGTAATAATAAACCTAATTTGCAAAATTTTCCATGCCATATATCATAGCCAGAAACTGTAAAAAAAAACAGAAATAATAGTCAGATTTTAAAATTTCCGACAGTCTGTCAGTTCTATCAGGAAAAATAACCAAATATATGCTAAAAATAGTAGAAAATCACTTTATTCTACTTAACCTTCTTACTTCTACTTAAACTTAATTCTTTAAAATTACGGCTGCTGACACAGAGCTGAGAGGAGTGGACAAGACATGAGGAGAGGTTGAAAAATATATTTAAAAAAAATATATGTTTAGCATTTGGAACCTCCTTTTTTGAAATAAATATATATATATATATATATATATATATATATATATATTTAATCAATTCTAATTTTTCTAAATTCTAATATCTCTTCCAATTGAGGATTTATTTTCTTTTTATTGATTTATTTGTGTCATAACTGTTTTACTGTGTTTCTCTCTACCAGCCATTATTATGCTATTATTATAAATGTATGGAGTATTTTTTTCATACAAAAACAGCATAAATGTGTAATTAGCAGCTAATAAAATTAGCCATTAACTGTTGTATTCCCCTTTGGCCATTTATTTGTCTCTGGATAATAAACCTGCCCACCTGCTGCTGTATCAATAACCAATTACACAACAAAGCAAAGCTAAATGGTGAGTACAGTCACATAGGAATACATACAATGAAACAACAGCATAAAAAATACACAATTAGGCAAAAAACAAAACAAAACTGATTAGCAAATAAAAACAGCAGATGAATTTTATTCACTTGTTTTGCAACACGCTCTCAATCACATACATCCAGCCCGCAGCATGTGTACAATGACACACAAACAACTTGTACTCACACTAGGGCTGCACAATTAATCAAATTTTAATCGTGATCACGATTTTGGCCACCACGATTAAATTAACCTGATCGTCGGTGATATTTCCATTTTAAAATGCGGCTCTCCTGCATATCCAGTCAAGCACTTTCTACACCAACCACCAGGGGGCGAACGCATAGTTAAGGATTCATGTAGCTGCCTAAATAAATAACGAGCGAACGATAAGCAGGATGTGACGTAGTACTGGACGCCACAATAACACGCACGATTTGTAAAAGCCGGCGAAGCAGTGTTGCCACTTTCATATTTAGCGACTATTTAGACCCCCTTAGTGACAGTTTTTCAAAAATAGCGACTGGCAACAAATCCAGCGACTTTTTCTGGTGTTATTGGAGACTTTTGGAGACTCGTTCTTACTCCTTAACGAGGCTCATTAAGAAGAGTCGAATTGGCACAGTCCTCCTGCAGCAGTCTCTCCGAGCTGCAGAGCCGGAGGGGATGTTAACCCCTTAGCGTCCAGTCTGCAAATTGCTAATAGCCTAACAGCTAGCTCTGTAGCAGTACAGTGTGTATGTGCTGCTGCTGCAGGAGGTGTTCACTTAGCGATGTCTGTTTGTTTACAACAAGCACCGGACACTAAAAACTGTTCCTATTGTTTGTTTAAAAGTAGTGCAATAAAAATACAGATGTTTTCCCTAACATGATGAATAATCGCGATTACAATATTCATCAAAATAATGGACATTTTATAATTTTGGCCATAATCGTGCAGCCCTAACTCACACACGCATGAAGCCAACCAGCACACACTGATGCGTACACACACACGTACCTTCTGCCGTCTCTTCTCCTTGCGCTTGTCCTCGGTGGCCTGCAGCATCTTCTCCTTCCACAGGTTGAAGAAGTAGGAGGGGTCAGTGTAGAACTTCAATGCATCCTTCTTGTCATCTCTGTGCAGAGGAATGAGGAAGAGTGGGTGGAAAAGAGCAGAAAAAAACACCATCAAAAAACAACAATTACTTCCTTGTAGAGGACTTTGAAGGAATTTAATGAAAAGGAATTAAATATAGTTTTGCTGATATGGATCACTACATTGACATCTATGACTAAAAGATCTATACCAGGGGTCGGCAATCTGCGATTCCATTACTTATCCATTATTTCTGTTTTCCCTACGGTTTTAAAAACTTTTACCTTACCATCTACATTTTGCCAACTTCAAGTCTAGTTTTGAGTTTCTTTAGCTAGACTAGCTTTCGATTCCAAATCTCTAGAGATATTTCTTTGGTGTCCAGCCTCATTTGCATTTGGCTCCTCGCTGCATTCTGATAAAAACATATTAATACATTTTCATTATTACTTAATAGTAATGTTGGAAGGCTTATTTAGACTTAGCAGGCAATAACACCTACATTGTGAGGCAAAATAAGGTTTGCGGCTCCGTTCTGACATATTTTCTTTTTTTTTTGTCAAACAGTGGCTCTTTTGTTAGTAAAGGTTGTCGACCCCTAATCTATACAATCAACACAGTTTCAAGGTGGACACATTGATACCATTATTATATAAATACTTTCATATTTTCATATATATTTTTTATTTATTGTACCGTGCAACAATCAATGAGTCGCCCCCTGCTGGCCATTAGAAAGAATGCAGGTTAACCCTCTGGAGTCTGGGGCTATTTTGTCCGTTTTTTAATCCTTTTCATTCTGCCTGTATATAACACTTAAAACAATGTTTACCACGTCATGTCGACATCTTTTTTTTATCAGCACAACCTCACCTTTATGACCTGATCATTATTTTTTCACTTTGACTTACTGTATCAACATTTTGAACCCAAAGAAACACAACAAAATGTTACAAATGTGGACACAAGTTGCATATAGATAAAATGAGGATAACATCTAGTTCTATATTTTATACTAAATATATTTGACCTAATCCCCGGTTTTACTTGATGTCCTGTTGATGGCAGGGAAACTCACTGCTTCATCATGAAGAAGTCATATGATGTGATTATGTTGGTGTGATTGGTGACTCCAGAGGGTTAAAGGCGATTGCTACATGTACTATCTTTAATCTTATAAACCCCTTTCAGACTGTGTTTCTGCCTGCTGTATTGCTATTAAAAGTGATGCACACATCTGGACACGCTTGATATTACCACGTTATTTCAAGATAATGATAATTTCACGTTATAACATTAGCCGGCGATCAATAGTGAGCTAGCGTTAGCGACTGATCATAGCATGCTAACGTTAGCTGGCGATCGATAGCTGGCGATCGATAGCGTGCTAGCGTTAGAGTGCTAGCGTTAGCTTGCTAGCTATTATTGTTTTTGTATAATAAGCGACGGCATTATCTGTACAGTAAGCTTATTGTAAACAAACAGAGATTCTACAGACGCAGACAAGTTGTTCTACATTTTGACTGAACATGATTCGATTACTGTCTGACTCAAATGAGTCATGTTTCACATGATACTGTTGGTCTGTGTTGGTCGCACAAATAGCCTGCATCACATATTTTCCATCTTGCCGGCTCCGCAGGTTCACATTGATCCCAGCTCGAACAGTCCCTCAATTTAACACCTTTTGTACTACTGTACCAGGGTCTCTTGGCCTCCCCCATTACGCCTCCGCTACGTTCCGATTGGTGTAAGTGTAAATATCGCGGCTTGAAATGACAGTGTGAAAGGGGCTATATAACTCCCAATAGAAAACAGCTCGGCTACACTATTAACCTGTAAGGGCTGAGAATGTTGAGTGGAGGAGGTTTGTCACAGCGATGGTACATCTCCACCACGGGGTTGGGGACGGAGGTCCTGGACACCACCTGCTGGTCCTGGATGGTGCTGCTCTTAAAGGCCTTCCTCATATTGATATCCTGAAGGGAGACTGGAAGGGAAATGGAAACGGAGAAAGGGATTAGTAACCAGTACAGTAAACAACTTGACAGTTACGACATAATCCCTCAAAACAGCTGTTTTAACTCTTCAAGTGTCGGTTTAACGGCTAAATCCTGCATGTGCAGCACTGTCCTCTGATCTCAGTTCAGCAAAGTTTACGCTCCTGAATCAAGGCAGGTTTTGTGGGATTGAAGGAGGAAATATGATCTCCTGTTTGTACACTTAATAAACACTGTTAATCAGCCAGCACATGCCTACTTAATTTCAATTTATAAAAGTAAGCTTCAGACTTTTAATTTGTTGAAAAAAAAACAAGATAAAACTTGCATTTCTGGGCAATGTTACGTAGATTTCATGGGAATGCCAAAGAGTGACTTGTTGCAGATTCAGTGGCTCTAATATGGATAGATCTATAATAACATTACAGACAACCAGGATGCAAAAGGGAAATGTAATTAGATTTTTTCAGGGCAAAAATACAAGATTATGTATTTTTATTGGATTTATTGGATTCTTTCCATTTACAGTGGAAGAAGCAGTTCTTGTGTCCCTTCTGGTAAATAAAATAAATTAAGTCATTTTTTATTGTACCCATTGCTCATTTGTCTAAGTCCCCAATGCAATCCATTTAGCATGCACAGTTCTGTCTTTTCTCAAAGCAAGAAAAGTTTGGAAATTAGATGTTTAGTAGTAATTTAGTAGCTTGAGTCACACAGAACAGGATGCCACTTTTACTGCAGAAGTGCAGTCCCAGAAACCCAATGTGACTCTGTCGGACACAGGAATGTAAAAGAAAATGGAACAGAAGCACAAACCCAAAACACCAAATCAGAAAGCAGCTACAAGAAGATTTGAACTAGTTAGGAAACTAACTAATTTAAAAATGAGAGTGATGATTTTTTTGGCCCACAGACAGGAAGAAATGGTGTTTATATTTTCTCAGGCAAAGTTTGTCAGTAAGCAGTACTGCAAGTTAGAATCAGAATATCTTTATCTTTATAATAACCAAAATCATTATCAAGAAAACCATGGAAAATATCTAGATATCAGCTCTTAAATTGGGCTTTTTTGTTGTTATCATTATATTTGTCCAAACAAATATACATTAATTTGTACCAGGCATTAAAATGAA
This sequence comes from Centropristis striata, assembly GCF_030273125.1. Taxonomy (NCBI): domain Eukaryota; kingdom Metazoa; phylum Chordata; class Actinopteri; order Perciformes; family Serranidae; genus Centropristis; species Centropristis striata. Next base: position 16,154,489 of record NC_081533.1, read on the forward strand.
CAATAAACTGAAGAAAACAAGGGTGGTCTAATCATTTTTTCCATGACTGTAGACTAACATGTAATACAGACAGCTCACATACTGTATGCACTCAAACACACACAGAAGGTGATAACAGGACAGCAGGGACAGCTTGGTCTTAGAGCTTGTTGCACCAGCTTAACAAGTATCTTTCACACACACACACACACACACACACACACACACACACACACACACACACACGTCTTTATATAGTTGTGAGGGCCACGATCATTGAGTTGTTTGTGAGGACCACCAGTTCCCCTAGCCCAATACACACATTTCAGGGTTTACCATCTCTGTTAGGACCTTCCCTGAAATTCATACAGATGATTAATTGATTAATTAAGGCCTTTAGAGGCTATCCTAGAATTTTCTTTGTGAGGATGAGGCAAAATGTCCTCACAACTACAAATGTCCTCACAATGTTGGTCTTCTGCCAGGGGTTGGTCCTCACAACTACATTAAGACAAGCACACACACACACACACACACTATAACCTGCGTGTTGTTGGTGCTCTACATGCTTTTTGTGTGTTATGCAGCGTGTAGGACTGCATGATAATGTGATTTGTCTACATGTAACAGGAGCCAGTTTGCGTGTGTGTGTGTGTGTGTGTGTGTGTGTGTGTGTGTGTGTGTGAAAGGGAGAGTGAGAGACAGAGAAAATGCTTCCTGTATGTGTGTCAATCCTTTAACCCTCCCCAGAGGAGATTTAACGTGACGGTACTGCAATGCTATCCAGGATCTAGCAGATGGCTAACCACACACACTGGCTGGTTGGGTTTACATCGGCCCCGTGTATAATGAGGTTAAACCGTGTCAGCGTGACATATGTTTCTGCCAGTGATTTACTTGACTTCTGTACTGTATACTGTGTGTGTGTGTGCTATCAACAGCATTATTAAAAAAATCTGAAAGGAGGAGCGTGTACGGTTTAACCTCTTGTCCGCAAATTCCTCAAAAACTAAAGAGCGATTGCCTGTTTGATCTCTGTGCGAATCTGTGTGTGTGTGTGTGCGCGCGAGCCTGTGTGTGTGTGTGTGTGTGTGTGTGCAGATTCTGCAGTCAGCACACACTCCTGTCTGCTCAGTGTTTGATCATTCCCTCCTAAGCTTCTGTCCCCGCGGCCAAATGAATAATCCACAAAACTAGCAGCTAATGCAACTTTCATTCAGACACATCTTCAAAGAGACCTCCAGCTTCTCCCTCTCTCTCTTTTTAACACACACACACACACACACACACACACACACACACACACACACACACACACACACACACACACACACACACACACACACACACACACACACACACACACACACACACACACACACACACACACACACACACACACACACACACACACACACACACACACACACACACACACACACACTAACCCAACTGTCTCTTCATCACCTCTAGCTCCGTCTCTCATAACTCTAATTTTAACACTCATCTTCTTCTAACATGCGTACAAACATGTTGATTGCTGGTTGGTTTGCAGCAGTCTGACTTCCACATTTACCTGAATTTAACAACCGATTTAATATCTGGATCTCGTTTGATCCATCCGAGTAAAACGAGACATGTTAGATGAATGAATAATACGGAAGCCCTAAACGGCCAAGCATTCATATATTTTTCTCCCTCCGTTTTCTCGTGATAACGAGTTAATTTCATTTGTTTTCTCAAGATCTCGAGAAAATTATCTCATGGGAAAAAAAAATCTGAATGCATGGCTGTTTAGGGCTTCCGTAGAATAATACTTTTAAGGAGAAGTTGTGTGACTGTTACGGGTAGGATGCATCACTCTTTTTTATCATAAACACAGTGTGATAAGTTGATTCTCCAGGGTCAGACTCATGGCACTCAACGTACAAGCTTTCCTTTGTGCAGCAGCACTTTCACATGAACTCTGCAGATGAGATACAACAACAGACGACATAAGGTTGTCTTTTACTTTCCTGAACCACATGCAATATGTGAAATGGATTTTTTTAAAACAGGTTTTTCTATAATGATTACACATTACTTGTATGAGCATTGCTGTTGAATGTACTATGAAAGCATTTAAAAAAAAAAAAAAAAAATGCAAAAAAAGTTTCTAGTATGGGTAAATGGACGATATGCAAAAAAATAAAATAACGGTACACTGCAAATAAAGTCCTCAATATATATACAGTCATGGAAAAAATGATTAGACCACCCTTGCTTTCTTCAATTTCTTGTTCATTTGATAGCCTGGTACAACTAAAGGTACGTTTGGTTGGACAAATATAATGATTACAACAAAAAAGGCTCATAAGCGTTTCATTTAAGAGCTGATATCTAGACATTTTCCATGGTTTTCTTGATAATGATTTTGGTTATTATCAAGAAAACCATGGAAAATGGCTAGATATCAGCTCTTAAATTAAAGTATTATTTAACTCTGAACAAATATAATAACAACAAAAATAGCTTAAACAAATTAAATTAAATTGAATTAAATCATTTCCTTTAATTCTTCCTTCCTTCCTTTAATTCTTCCTTCCTTTCATTCTTCCTTCCTTCCTTTAATTCTTTCTTTCTTCCTTCCTTCCTTTCATTCTTCCTTCCTTTCCTCCTTCCTTCCTCCCTTCCTTTCATTCTTCCTTCCTTCCTTTCATTCGTCCTTCCTTCCTTTCATCCTTCCTTCCATCCTTCCTTTCTTTAATTCTTCCTTCCTTCCTTTAATTCTTTCATTCTTCCTTCCTTCCTTCCTTTCATTCTTCCTTCCATCCTTTCATTCTTCCTTTCTTTAATTATTCCTTCCTTTCCTCCTTCCTTGCTTTTCTTCTTCCTTTCATTCATTCATTCATTCTTCCCTCCTTTCATTCTTCCAATTCTCCCTTTTTTCCTACACTCTTTCTTCCTTCTTGCCTTTCATTAACCATTCCTTAATTTCTTTCTCTCTTCCTTGATCCCCTCTTCCTTTAATTGTCTCGTTTTTCTCAATTTATTTCCTCCTTTCATTGCCTCCCTTCCTTTCCTTATTCTCCCTTCCTACTTTTTCTCTTTCATCCTTCCTTTGTTCCTTAAAACATACAGGACTTCACTTGGCTGCCAGTTTTGAGACAAAAACACAGCAAAAAAAAGAAAGAAGAAGTTAAATTGAGCAGTAGTGAGGGATGAGAAAGAAAAGTGCGAAGATGTGAGCGAGATGAGAGACGCGGGAGAGTAACAGATGACGGAGTGAATGTGTGCTAGGAAACGACAAATTGGTGGTGCGTGGGAGGAAGAGGCATGGAGACGAAGGAGAGATGAAAGAGTGGAGCGAAGGGAGGAAGAGTGAGAGAGAGAGAGGGAGGGAGTGCAAGACAGAGGACTGCTGAGCTTTTTCTTTTCATCCTCGTCTGTGCAGCAGCTCGATCTGACGCTCCGTCTGAGACGCCGTGCTGCAGAATGACTAGGCAGTATCAGCAAGAAGAGAGGGAGAGAGAGAGGGTTAGGGTTAGAGAGAGAGAGGGAGAGGGAGAGAGAGGGAGGGAGGGAGAGAGAGAGAGAGAGGGTTAGGGTCAGAGAGAGAGAGAGAGAGGGAGAGAGAGAGAGAGAGAGAGAGGGGGAGAAAGAGGGTTAGGGTTAGGTTTAGAGAGAGAGAAAGAGGGAGAGAGATAGAGAGGGAGAGAGAGGGAGGAGGATAGAGAGAGAGAGAAGAAAAAATAGAGGCGGACTTAAAGGGGGAGGAGGCTGAGTGAGACAGAGAGGAAGGAATACATAGAGGGATGGAGAGAGAGATCAAAAGACAGAAAGAGAAATAAAGAAATACAGGAAAGAGGGAGGGAAGATGTGAGAGATGGTTTGATGGGGAGAGAGAAAAGAAGAGGAAGAAAAGTAAGAATACAGAGAATGGAGGAAAAAATAAGGGAGGGCTTGAGGGAAAAAGGTGAAGTTGATTAAAAGGACAGATGGAGGTAGACAAAGGAAGAAGGTAGAGAAAAGGAAGAGTGGAAAATGGGGAGCAAATAAGATAGAAATAGAAGAGAGGCAGAAAGAATAAAGTAGAAGAGAGGGAGATGGAAACAAGGAAGACGGGGGAGGAAGGGGAGAAAATAAATGAGAAGGGGAAGAAAAAATAAAGGCAACCTGAGGAAAAAAGGGAAGAAAGAAAAGAGCAGTGGACTACATTGAAGTTCAGTTTGAGCCTGTGGGGCCACCGTACTCAATCCTCCTGTACGTGCTGACTGGATCATTACAGTCCAGTCTGACCGCCACAGTGTGTGTGTGTGTGTGTGTGTGTGTGTGTGCCTATCAATTACTGCAATACGAAAATTGACCTTCAGAGTTAGTGAAAAGCTTAATGATGGAGATAATGATCATGGCTCGCACTACACACACACACACACACACACACACACACACACACACACACAACTGGAGTGTAATAGGAGTGTGTCTTTCTGATACCTTAACACACTCAGATGGTACACAAACACACACATGGGTATGGAGATAACGACATAAGGATACAGCAGACACACGTCAAATTAGGAGAGTGGAACAGGTTGCGCACACACACGCTCACACTCACGCACGCACGCACGCACACACACACACACACACACAGAGTCACACACAGAGTCACACACACACACACACACACACACACAAACAATATTATGACAGTTGCATTATGACACGATCACGCACACGCACACACACACACACACACACACACACTATTATGACAGTTGCAGGGACATTTTATCAATAAATAATTAGCATAGCCATTACAAATGCTGCAGGCTGGCATCAGGGGGAAGCAATGACACACACATCTGCACAACACGCACACGCATACACAGGAACAGACCTTTAAAAAAATAACTAATAAACTAATAAGTACTAAGATACACACTCTTTATCACACAAGTCCACTCACAGATAGGGATGTAAAATCCATCTGGGGCTCAAGCAAGAACACAAAACGCACACACTCTAACCACAAGACACGCAAAGATCCATAGCAATGAAAAAACACACACAAAAAGAAAGAAAACACAGACACGCCTGAGACTGACTTCAAATGTACACAGGCATTTTTCAGAACAGGGTGTTTCCCTTCTTTTTTTCTAAAAAAAACACGTGTGGAAATAAATCCTTAAAGCTATGTTGGATAGTTACAAAGAAGAAGAAGAAAAAGAAGATGTTGGTTGATAAGAAGCCTATAAAAAAACAGGTGCACCAAAACCAGGTGCTGCAATGGTGCTCCAATCGTTTTTGCATTCATTCCTTTGTATTCCTATGTGTGTGATTGTGTAGAAGCAGTACTAGCAAGAAGATTAAGTCGAAATAAATACAGTTATATACAGGAGTTGGAGGTAGTTCATGGCATTAGTACTACCAGTACCAGCACTCTCATTTTTTCTTTCTTTCTTTTTCAGTCCTTGCTTTTTATTTATTTTGTCCCGTGTCTAATGTCAAGGGCCCTTGGGTTTTCCTGAGATAAACCATATAAACTTAAGTTATTATTATTATTACTTTTGGGACACACAAACACACTGACTCACTCACCCTCCAAGATGTTTTCACTGACCTAAAATGCAGTTTGCATGTGGACGAAAGGTCACATAAGAAGCTACATTTTAAAACATACCTGTGTGGACTAGGTCCGAGACTGCACTTATCATAATCCTCCAAGACAGAGGACCTTTAAAGGGTCACACACACACATACAGAGGCTCTTTGTCCTTTGTGATCATCTCTGTCCACCATTAACCCATTTAGTCCTAAAACGGCTGTGACAGAAGTGTCAACGCTTCTACTTAATAATAGATTTTTCAGCCTCTGTAGCAGATAGAAATGAAATTCAAAAAGTATTTGAGAGCTTATAGCTGTTATATCTGAGCTCCCTCCGCTACAGTTGTCTTCCTCCATGATTTCAGTTCTGGAAAAGTCCCATGTTGCATTGCGACACTCCCACATGTATTCTCATTTTGTGTCTTTTTTTAGTCATTTTGTGTCTTTTTTGGTCATTTTGTGTCTTTTTTACAGTCATTTTTTGTCTTTTTTGGTCATTTTGTGTCTTTTTTGGTCTTTTTTTTTTAGTCCTTTTGTGTCTTTTTTTGGTCATTTTGTGTTTTTTATTGGTCATTTTGAGTCTTTTTGTGTCTTTTTTTGTCCTTTTGTGTCTTTTATTGTCATTTTGTGTCTATTTTTGGTGATGACTTCAAAGTTCTGGAAAAGTCCCATGTTGCATTGCGACACTCCCATATGTATTCTCATTTTGTGTCTTTTTTTAGTCATTTTGTGTCTTTTTTGGTCATTTTCTAGTCATGTTGTGTCTTTTTTGGTCATTTTGTGTCTTTTTTACAGTCATTTTTTGTCTTTTTTGGTCTTTTTGTGTCTTTTTGAGTCTTTTTGTGTCTTTTTTTGTCCTTTTGTGTCTTTTTTTGTCATTTTGTGTCTATTTTTGGTGATGACTTCAAAGTTCTGGAAAAGTCCCATGTTGCATTGCGACACTCCCATATGTATTCTCATTTTGCGTCTTTTTTTAGTCATTTTGTGTCTTTTTTGGTCATTTTCTAGTCATGTTGTGTCTTTTTTGGTCATTTTGTGTCTTTTTTATAGTCATTTTTTGTCTTTTTTGGTCATTTTGTGTCTTTTTGAGTCTTTTTGTGTCTTTTTTTGTCCTTTTGTGTCTTTTTTTGTCATTTTGTGTCTATTTTTGGTGATGACTTCAAAGTTCTGGAAAAGTCCCATGTTGCATTGCGACACTCCCACATGTATTCTCATTTTGTGTCTTTTTTTAGTCATTTTGTGTCTTTTTTGGTCATTTTCTAGTCATGTTGTGTCTTTTTTGGTCATTTTGTGTCTTTTTTACAGTCATTTTTTGTCTTTTTTGGTCATTTTGTGTCTTTTTGTGTCTTTTTTTTTTTAGTCCTTTTGTGTCTTTTTTTGGTCATTTTGTGTCTTTTTGAGTCATTTTGTGTCTTTTTTTGTCATTTTGTGTCTATTTTTGGTGATGACTTCAAAGTTCTGGAAAGTCCCATGTTGCATTGCGACACTCCCACATGTATTCTGATGCATTTCATTGGCCAAGAGACCGAAAATAGGTGGAAAAAACTACAAATACTACAAAACGATGTATCCGCTTTCCCGGTTTTAATGGTAGAAATGCGATAATGCTTTCCCGCCTTAAATGGGTTAATCCACACAGCGTCCCTACCTTCCTCCACAGTGGAGTCGAGCTGGGTGACTTTCACGGCCAGCTGGTCCACTCTCTCCTGCAGGCTGCTCATCCTCAGGTAGAAGCTGTTGGCTTCGTTAAACAGCTCTCCAAATATGTCCTCTGCATGGCGACCTGGACAGAAACGCACAAAAACACACGTTTGAGACTGCAGCTGAACAATATGCTCTTTCATCCCGGGGAAGTTAACAGAGTGCATTCACATGTTCATGTTGGCCAGCTGAGCTCCGGCTCCCAGCTGCCAGCCATAGTCACGCTGAAAAAGAAATCCACTAGACTTCTATTTGCAGAAGAATGATGAAAGTGGTTTTACAGTGGATTGTAGTCCAAAATAAAGTTTTGGTTTGAGAAGAACACTTGAAATAGTTCTCTTTGTGCAGGTTAGGCAGCAGGCATTAATCCTCAGAACTCCAAGCATGTTTAAGAGGTTTTTGGACATTTTTTTGCCCCATTCTCTCACTGTGGACTCATTTTTCACTGCAATATACACTCCTGATTAAAATCTTAACCGTGGGGTTACTCACTACTAAGTCCTTTTTGACACTTTTAGTTCTGTTTTGGGGTTTTTTGGGCAATGGTCTTAAACTTTTGATCAGCAGCCGAACAGCCTGTTTGAGTTTAAATGCAGTTTTTTATTTTTTATTGTGCAATAATACAATACAGTGATATGGACAGACAGACAAATAGTGCAATAATACAGTACAGTGACATAGACAGACAGGGAGTGAATATTAAACGACAACAATGGTACCCCTGTGTGTGTGTGTGTGTGTGTGTATATATATATTTTAATTTTATTTCCATTTTAGTAATACCACTTTCTCTGCCTAATAATGATACATAATATTAGTATTTAACTGCTAGATCTATAACTTAAATGCAGTTTTTAATAAATTGCCTACTATTTTTTTTTGTCTCGAATAGCGAATGGTCCAAATTTTTCACCTGGTCTTAAGATTTTGATCAGGAGTGTATAAGTCCTGGCCCTCTAGGGAAACAGCACAATCATGGTTAAAAATAAGGAGAACTCAATAATCAATTTTGCCCAGTTTAACTCTGTAATAATGCTATGAATCATGTTCATCAAGTTAATTTTTTTTTTTACAATTTATTTGACAAAAAATGGAATTTATATAAACAACACTTTCCCCAAGTAGGGTACTCACATTCTACACATATTGAACTATTTACAATTATATAACCTCGACTCACAACCTCTCCTGTCCTCTCCTCTTTGTTCTGTGTAAGTTAAACTGCAGTTCAGTCAAAGTTTCACAGATTTTTTGAAATGTGACTGTGACTGCACTTTCACACCCTTTCCTGTCCTCTCCTCTCAGCTCTGTGTAAACTACTTGCACTTCTGAATATTTGTCAAGTGACCATTCGTCTCAGAGTCATTCATGGCTTTCTAATTTTGCTAAGAAGTGCAAAATTTATTTTATATATATATATATATATATATATATATATACATATATATATATATATATATACATATATATATATATATACATATATATATATATATATATATATATATTACAGCATCTAGTAAAATATAACATTTTATTTTTGGGATTTTTTTTTAATGAGATGTAGAATATGGTGATTTTGAAGAAATGTCACTATTTCCAGCATAGACTTGGTTATTTATCTGAGAGGAAGCATTCCTCACATGATTTATTTTTTGGGGAAATTTGAATGAAACTGATGGTAATTTCTGTTTTTACAGTTTCTGGATAAATGGTGACATTTCTGCAATTTTTAAAACTAATACTATCTCAACAACCAGCAGGTTTGACATTTCAAACCTGCTGGTTGTTGAGATAGGAGGGTTCAGGTTTGATGTGGACAAACACAAATGAATGACTCCCACAACCCTCAGTGTGATACAGTCCAAAGAAAATAAAATAAAAAATTCAGATATAGCCAGATAAAACAGGAGATGCACGAGAAGAGAAATTTACAGAGACGGAGGTCAGGTGATGCTGTTCCTCCCTCCGTCTGTCTCAGTAGGACAGGCTGCCTCCTGCTGTGCACCTGTCGGATTGAGACTTCCTGTCTGCCAGTGTGTGCGTGAGACAGAAATGTATGCATACTGTATTTACTGCCTTCCTCAATCGCGCCGTCACCTCGAAACCAAATAAAATGCGCACACACACACACACACACACACACACACACACATTCTTGTACTTTTATCTTTGTGAGGACCCTCATTGGAATAGTGAATTCCCTTGCAGGGTTATAATAGTTTTGAATTTTTCATTAGTGTTAGGTTTTTGTAATGGGGTATTTGTTGGGTGGGAGATTAAAAGAGGTCACAGTAAATTTTGCCTTTATTTCCTTTGTCTTATCCATCTTCATTATGTATGAAAAAAGTTGACAAAGACGAAAACGAAGGACATTGTCACTATAATTTTAGTTAGTTTTGTAACCACACAATACAGTTTCAGTTAGTTAAATAATTATCTTTTTTCAAACATGAACCTAGTTATAACCTGAACCCTTAAAACAAAGTCTGAAATCTCAAAAAAGCCTTTAAAGAAGTGAGGACCGGCCGAAATTTCCTCACTTTGCAAAAATGTCCTCACTCTGTTGGTTAAAAACATGTTGTGGTCCTCACGATGTAGGAAGTACAAGAACACACACACACACACCTGCTGCATACCCTGAACGTCTCCATCTCTGCTCCGTTTCTCTGTCTCTCGGCCCACGACATGACAGATGGAGCAGAGGCAGAGCGCTCACTCATTCGCAGTGAGCTGTCGCTGAATTTAATTTAAACAAGAACTGTTAATCAAATTTAAAAAGATCTTTTTCCCCCTAACGTTTCCACTGAATGATTTATTTTCTGGAATAGGTTTGTGCTGTGCGACTCAACGTTCAAATGAACTATGCGGGCTTCTAACGAGCTATTCAGGGTGAAAAGATTCGTGGTAATGAATATTGATTATGATGCATCTGGACACTGATCTGCAGTACTGACTCATCACATTGTGTCACGGTGAACATGTTTATGTGCGGTTATTGGATTTAATAAAAATCCACCTTCTATTGACCCTTTTAAACAGTCTATTTCAAACGTACAGCTGTCCTTATAGTCCGGTTGACAGCCCATAGAGCCCCATTGTGGACCCGGAAAAGTTTTATGATAGAAATATATAGTATGGGTTCCCAGCATGCAGAAACTATACAATGCTAATTTGCATATGTTGGGCAATTTGTGTAATTTAGCTAATTAGCATAAATTAGCATAATCCCTTTATTGGTCATATTATGGAACTACTTGGCCAAATGATACAATGTTAGCATGTTTTTGAAAGACTTTAGAAAGGCCTGGTGTTCCATCATTCAAAGACGTGATGCCCAATACCATTATTGTGGAATTTAGAAATAACTATAGGATCCAATTAATTCCTGAACACTGAACATTTTTATCCTCCAAAAATCTGTCTAAATCGCCCCAAAAAACTCAGCTTAATGAGAGTAAAAACGTGACCAAACCAGGTTTAAATAGTGATTTTGAATCTTGAATCTTTGAATCAAAATGTCATATATGGACTCAGCATCTCCAGTAACCCCTAAAACATGCTGCCATTGTCCATTTTGGCCAAGCAGCTCCTATAATATGATCAATATAGGTGATTATGCTAATGCATGCTAATTAGCTAAATTACACAAATTGCCCAACATATGCAAATTAGCATCCAGCAGTTTCTGCATGCTGGGGACCCATACTATATATTTCTATCATAAAACTTTGGTGTACTCAACATTTCCGGGTTCACCTTTCTGTCAACTGGACTATTAAGGCTTCTTCCTCTCACCAAACAACTGCTGAAATGTATCGAATCGTCACGTGCAGACATTGCTTGCTTCACATTTAACACTTAACATGTCTCAAGTGATGTGATTTCAAGAACACAGCTCTGAATTCATTAGTTTCGGGTGTGAATGCACTTAAAATGCTGAGGATGACACATCAGGATCTCATAATCTCTGGTTGCTCGTGAGTCATTTGGAGGGTGTCAGGCATGCATTTGACCTACTGTGGTGTGGTGTAAACACAATGAGTTGTGAGTTTCTGTGCAGTTAAATCAAGTGTGCAGATGACAATCCTGTTCTTTAGCTCTATGGCTAAGGGAAATGGGTATTTTTAGCTGTGCAAGGCTCCAGGGTTGGCAGTGTTGGTCCGTTAAGCTGCATTCACACCAAATCAGGTGTTGGGGGCGGAAATGCCAGTCCAGTTTATTTGAATGCGGGTAATGTAGTAAACTGGGCTGCAGGGGATGCTGAAAAGTTGGCCCCGTGGCTAAAAAGTTGAAAAAGAATAAACTTTTGAAAAACGAAAGCCGACAACCCTGCCATGATGGCGTACAAAGACCAGGCGGCAACCTCCGGGTCCGAGCAGGGAGGCAAACCAGGAAGTGCCTTAAGCTGCATTCTACCGAAAATTCCAGCAGGGGGCGGTGACAGTGTGGCTACCTTTGATTGACAGATCACTAACAAGGCGAGCCGTCATCAGGAGAGAAGCAGAACAATGCGTATCCACGGAAACGTGTCGATAAAGTTATATATAACATTATATAGATATAAAAAAGGACGTTGACCGGTTTGGTCTCATAACTTTGACCCTTTCACTGTATTTTCACTTAATGACAGTTTATTTAAACGTTTTGTTCATTAAATGTCTTGTTCAGCGTTTGGTTGGACTAACAGACACTCCAAGGACTCGCTGCTCAGTTTTCTGAGGTCAGTAACTTACATTTTGTTTTTGTTATTTGCTAGCCGAAACTAACATCCCAGTTAATGCTAACATGAATTAGCAGCAGCTTCTCTCAGTCAGGTTGAGGTGTAGAGAGGCGTGATTTTAACTAAACTACTGTAAGTGCAAAACATTACTCTTGTTCTGAACCACAGGGTACTCACTCAGACTGCCCAGCTGTTTGATGATGGCAGCCAAGGTGCTGTTGGTAACACACTCCAGTTCACTGGTCACCCCATCTGGCAACGCCCCACGGCACAGGTGCCTGGGCTCAATGTTCCTCTTCACCAACGGCATCCTGGTCTAGGCCTGAGGAAACCACAGACAGGGGAGAGAGATGATTAGTTAATGGGGAGAATTAGCCATCCAAGCACAGCTACCTGTTAGCTTAACCCTTTGATGCACAACATGGGTCTAAAGTGACCCGACAGTTTTTATGTTCTATATCTTTGCAATAAATTATTTTCATCATTCAGTATTCCAGGTTTTCCTCAATTAGTTTGTTTTTGATCATCATACATCCTAACTTATGTTTTCCTTTATTCATTTTTTAATAAAATCCCTTTTTGTGTTACTACCCTTCTAATGCACAATATGGGTCAAAAATTACCCATATCCATTTTTTTTGCTAAGTAGCTTGCTAAGCTAACTACTTAGCTAACTTTTTGACTAAGTAGCTTGCTAAGCTAACTACTTAGATGACTTCTTGGCTAAGTAGCTTGCTAAGCTAACTACTTAGCTAACTTCTTGGCTAGGTATTTAGCTAAGTATCTTGCTAAGCTAACTACTTAGCTAACTTCTTGGCTAGGTATTTAGCTAAGTAGCTTGCTAATCTAACTACTTAGCTAACTTCCTGGCTAAATAGTTAGCTTAGCAAGCTACTTAGCCAAGTAGTTAGCTATGTAATAATGCAAAAACTTTTTTTCTTCATAAAGTATGAGAGGCAAAATGGAAATAATGATCTGTTGTTATCAAAAACAAGATATTTAAAGAATACTTGGAATTTTCAATCATAAAATAAGTTGATATCAAAAGATAGAGCACAGAAACACAGAGCAGCATTAAATAACATGGGAAATCAATGCAGGTCATTTTTGACCCATGTTGTGCATTAGAAGTGTTAAAGACACCACACCCTAAATATGTTCTGACATCCCCAAAACTGTGTCTGAAGCAGCTCAGCTGAAAAGGTAAAATTAGTACATCAACATCATTAAAGCTGCACACTGACAGATAGGAGCAGCAGAAAGCGGGGGGGGGGGGGGGGGCTGTGCTTCGTGACTGCTGATGGAAACGGAGGTGTCATGTCCGCCGTGGGGCGCAGTCGCTCATCACACAGCTTAATGTCAATGCGGCTGGGATGAGCCAAGAGCCAAATGAGCCGGAAAGAAGTTTCTAAATGGTGCTAACGAGCCGCAACTGTAGCCAGAGAGACCACGGGGGACAGAGAGAGGGGTTAGAAGATGACAAAAAGGAGAAGATAGAAAGAATAAAAGAGTGATAGAGAGCAACCGTGACAATGTGAGAGAAGAAAGAGAATGTGCTCTAAAAGAAAGGCTGTCAGTGTGTGAGCGGCCACAAGGGACGAGCTACATATAGATCCAGTATGTCATATGATGTGAGCCAGGCGTCCTGGTGCTGGCTGAACAAGAAGCCTCAGTTATCAGGGCGAAGTGGAAAAGGGAACAATTTAATGCCCAAATGAAGCAGAATGCGTACCAAGTGTTTAAACCTGTAAAGATATATATTTACTTTAAAATTTAAGCAAATGAGTCAGTGGGGATTAACATTAACCTCTGAAACTTTTAGCAGATTGTATAGGTTTTAAGGACCCTTCTTTTAGCAGTAGTGCAACATTTAACATATTTTATTAACCCATTTAGGCCTAAAACGCCTGGAAAGAATGGCTGTAAAACCTCTGGCCGATTTTAAAATAACCCCCTAAAACCTGAAGTTTTCTGTAAATTCAACAGAAGTGTTAACGCTTCCTACTAAATAATAGATTTTTCAGCCTCTGTAGCAGATAGAAATGAAATTTAAAAAGTATTTGAGAGCTTACAGCTGTTATATCTGAGCTCCTCCGCTATAGTCGTCTTCCACCATGATTTCAGTTCTGGAAAAGTCCCATGTTGCATTGCGACACTCCCACATGTATTCTCATTTTGTGTCTTTTTTGGTCATTTTGTGTCTTTTTGCATCTTTTTTTTTTGTCATTTTGTGTCCTTGTGTGTCTTTTTTTAGTCATTTTGTGTCTTTCTTTGGTCATTTTGTGTCTTTTTTTAGTAATTTTGTATCTTTTTGAGTCTTTTTTGGTCATTTTGTGTCTTTTTTTAGTAATTTTGTATCTTTTTGAGTCTTTTTTGGTCATTTTGTGTCTTTTTTTTAGTAATTTTGTATCTTTTTGAGTCTTTTTTGGTCATTTTGTGTCTTTTTCTGGTGATGATTTCAAAGTTCTGGAAAAGTCCCATGTTGCATTGCGGTACTCCCACATGTATTCTGATGCATTTAATTGGCCAAGAGACCAAAAATAGGTGTAAAGAACTACAAATACTACAAAATGACGTATCCGCTTTCCCGGCATTAATGGGTTCAAGCTCATAAATTAACAGGTCAGCATTAACAGCAACTGCAGACTGTAATTTGACCCTGGCTGCACTTTGAAGTGAGTGATCATGACCGACACAGAGAGAGAAAGTGAGGAAAGGAAGTTGGATAAAAGTGAGTGAGAGTTACCGACAGAGCCGTACACGTGAGAGGAAACTGCTCAGCTCTGAACTCTCAATGTGGGACATGCTTGTTATTTTTGGGCCATGATTCTGTGTGAGTGTGTGTTAGAATTAAAGTATGTGTGACTTTTCCTCTGTGTGTGTGTGTGTGTCTGTGTGTGTGTGTGTGTGTGCATATGTGCATGTGGGAGGTGTGGGAGTTCCCAGGTCAGTGCTCTGGAAACGTGCCAATCTAGCACTCTCTCCCACATTTCTAATATAATCTAGTTCAATTAATATGTCCGGGATGGGAGGAATGTGTGTGTGTTCATCTGAATCTTTAGGATAAAAGACATCATGCGAATAAACACTGATTTACACACTTCCCAGGCAAAAAAACATGTTTACGTGCTCCTTAATTTATTTGTCTAGCCTGCACCACACATGCCAACTTTAATAAAAAGTGACTAGTTTGTCCTCTTTATGTCTCCGTCTCTCGCTCCTTTTCCGCTCTTCCTCCCTCTAATAGCGTCTGACATTCAATTACACAAACCACCTCAGATTGTGCCGACTTGTCTTAAGAGTGTGATGGAGCTTCCCTGGAGGCCCAAACAAACACCTTCAATGCTTTAATGCAGGGGTCTCGAACTCAAATTACCTGGGGGCCCCTGGAGGCAGTATCAAAATGACCAAAAAGAGATACAAAATTATTTTAAAAAGACACAAAATGACCAAAAAGACACAAAATTACTAAAAGAAGACACAAAATGACCAAAAAAAGACACAAAATGATGGAAAAAACACTAAATTACTTCAAAAAGACACAAAATGACCAAAAAATACACAGAATTACCAAAAAAGACACAAAATTACTAAAAGACACAAAATTACAAAAAATTATACAAAATTATTTTTGAAAGACACAAAATGACCCAAAAAAGACACGAAATTACGAAAAAAAGACACAAAATGACAGAATAAACAAAATTATTTAAAAAAGAAACAAAATGACCAAAAAAGACACATAATTATAAAAAAAGACACAAAATTATTAAAAAAAATTAAAAAAGACACAAAATTACCAAAAAAAGACACAGAATTATTAAAAAGACACAGAATTACCAAAAAAGACACAAAATTGTTTTGAAAAAAGACACAAAATGACACAAAAAGACAAAATTTCCAAAAAAAGACACAAAATGACCCAAAAAAGAAACAAAATTAGACACGGAAGACAGAATTATTAAAAAAGACACAAAATTAAAGTGCCATTCATATAAAACTCACATTAAACTTTCATATCAAGGTGGGGGCCACAAAATATCGTCACGACTAGTCTGTCCTCTTTATGTCTCCGTCTCTCTCTTCCTCCCTCTAATAGCGTCTGACATTCAATTACACAAACCACCTCAGATTGTGCCGACTTGTCTTAAGAGTGTGATGGAGCTTCCCTGGAAGTGTGCGAGCCGATATCGACCCCCCTCCTCCAGCTGTTGTAAATAATCTAACACCACGGCTGTTTAATAATGCAAACACGCTCCTCCTCATCCTCCGCCGTCGCCTCGATAGCTGCTCTTCAACTCTTATTTGTCTCATCTGTACGGCCCCTCCTCCCTCCCCGCTCGGCATATTCTCTCCATCTTCTTCTCTGTGTCATTAATAAATCAGAAAGGTTGAATATCTCTTCCTCTGACTCCCCAGTGTCCAAAAAAACAGTGTGGGTATTCCCCCCATGTCTGTGTTCGTCTGGCAGTGTGTGTTTCTGTCTGTGAATGTGTGCAAGATAACGGGGGTTGTGTGTTCTACATGTCTGGGTTCGTGATGCAGGTGCTCTAAAACACACTCTCTGACTCCATTTTGACCCAAAGGCACTTATCTCCCCACAGAAGCCCATTCAGGTCAGCTCCAGGGCAGAGTGACATCAGCCTGGTGTCCTACACAACATGCTGGAGACAAAGGATTAACAATGGAGGCCCAAACAAACACCTACAATGCTTTAATGCAAGGGTCTCAAACTCAAATTACCTGGGTGCCACTGGAGGCAGAATCAAAATGACCAAAAAGAGACACAAAATGACAAAAAAGACACAAAATGACAAAAGAAGACAAAATCTCCAAAGAAGACCCAATTACAAAAAAGACACAAATTGACTGAAAAAACACTAAATTACTTTAAAAAGTGACCCAAAAATACACAGAATTACCAAAAAAAGATACAAAATTATTTTAAAAAAGACACAAAAAAAGCCAAAAAAGACACAAAATGAGAAAAAAACTAAATTACTTAAAGAAGAAACAAAGTGACCAAAAAGACACAAAATTATTAACAAAAGGAGACAAAATTATTTTAAAAAGACACAAAATTACCAAAAAAGACACAAAATTACTAAAAAGGACACAAAATTATTTAAAAAAAGACACATTTAAAAAAACGACAAAATTACGAAAAAAAGTAAATAAACGGACCTTCTACACACAACACGGTAAAGTGCCATTCATGTAAAACTCACATTAAAGTTTCATATCAAGGTGGGGGCCACAAAATATCGTCACAAGGGCCGCAATTGGCCCGCGGGCCGCGAGTTTGAGACCCATGCTTTAATGTTTGCTGCATTGCAGCAGCGACATATCTGATTTAGTTTTATTTTCATGAGCTCTGGCTCATTCCTTGGTCATAAGGACCCTCCTACATTAGTTTATGTATCTCAGCGTCTCTTCCACTGATCTGTGCAACAACAAATGTGTCATGAATCATCATGAAATTAGGTTAAAAAACAACAACTGACGTGGTCGTCTTTCTGTGAGGTTTCTCACATACAGAATCAATTATCTTCTGCTGTGAGACGCTCTAGCCTCATATTGTCACGCCTGGTAATCATTTACATACCCAACACCTCCCGTCTGTCAGATGAGGCCATTAATACACTGACATCATGTTTTAAATCCTGTTGACAGGTGAAACACCCCAAAGCAGTCCTCTGCATTTACCTCAATGATCAAAATGGCAGAATGAAGCACCAAATGAAGCACATCAAGGAGGAAAATATCAACACTTTTTCAGGCCTGTCATGATAACTATATTGGTTAGTTCAGGGGTCTCAAACTCTAATTACCTGGGGGCCGCTGGAGGCAGCATCAAAATGACCAAGAAAAGACATAAAATGACAGAAAAAAACTAAATTACTTAAAAAAGACACAAAATTACCAAAAAAAGGACACAAAATTACCAAAAAATACACAGAATTATCAAAAAAGACACTAAATGAATTATGAAAATGAAAAAATAAATAAATAATAAAAATAATAAAATAAATAATAAAATAAATATTCTTAATAATACTATTAATACATTAATTAAATTAAAAATGAAAAAACAAATAAATAATACAAATAATAAATAATTGGATAAATATTAATAATACTATTAATACATTAATTAAAGTAAAAATGATAAGATAAATAAATAATAAAAATAAGAAGATAATAAATAATTGGATAAATATTATTAATAATACTATTAATACATAAATTAAATGAAAAATTAAAAAAAATACAATAAAAAGATAAATAAAACAACAACCCCACACTGGCATTTCTAAGACTTGAAGTATCTTCACTTGTTAAACAGTTAATTACTAAACTATTGAGTTGACTTATTTTATAATACATTTAAAATAATTTTCACATTAAATAAAAAACTCTGTACCTGTAAGAGTGAAACCTGTAAGAATGGAAACAAGCAACCACAATAACTATGACCTCTAAAAGACATGAAGTTTTAAATGCTGTAATTCTTGATGCTGAGGACCGTTTACAGCCTGGAATGTTGGATTACACAGATTTAGTCCTTTTTAGACTTTTTTTGGGGAGCAGAAGACACGGAGGGAAGGAGAAAATTAACAACATGACATGGAGGAGAAAAAGAGAGGAGCCAAAAAGTGTGTCGTGGAGCCATGGGAACGCTGCCATGGCAACGGCGCTAAGGAATCCGCTCCGCTTCTCAAAAGTGGCACTCGGCGCTCCTCCGAAAATAGTAATGAAAGAGAGGCGGAGAGAAGGGGAACGGGGAAGGATGGAAGTAAGGTAAAAGGAGGAGAGGATGGGTGGACACCCGCGTGAAAACTTTACATTGTAAGTAGGTCTCCTGAGGATTTGTTGCAGTCTGACACCTGTGCTTATACAACACAGGAGAGTTTAGAAATAGCACCGGAGGATCTTTTCCAACAGTTTGGGAACTCTGAAAGGCCACTTCAGATCAAAGATTCATGACTGTTTAAGGACACTGCAGAGAAAAGTTGCAGCCGCATTAATCATCCCGTCAGAGGCTGTTAACAGTCGACTGCTAGCGTTTTAAGTGACGGCGGAGGTGGAGACTTTGAGACTTTTCTAATGTAGCGTGCATCAAGTCAGGCACCACTCTGCAGCCTCTGAGTTTGCTGCATCCACATCACTACTAGGGATGGGCATCGATTTTCGAATAGTCATTAAATCATAAAAAAATTGAATAGTTCATCATATCTGGGAAAAAAAAAAAAGAGTTGTATGACTGGTGCCTTCCGCACGGGGGCAGCGTAGCATTTGATGATACAGTGTGGCGGCTAGATGCCAAACTGTAGAAGAAGAAACAAACAGGGGAGAGGATGTTTTCCACGGAAGTTAGTTAGCCACCAGAGAGATTTAGAGACTCTGGAGGTGACGTTTGGTTTTCACTGTCGCTAACTGTGCACAACATCAGCAGCTGAAAGCAGCATGGCTAACTAGAAAATTTCCTCTGGGGAAATTCTGAAAGGGCCACGGGGGCTACTGCCGGTGTGTGTACACTATGATGAGATTCTTCAGAGATTTCAAACAATTAATACTAGTAATGTTATGATACTATATAATATACAAGGAGCACACCTACAACAAGCATTCCTTTTCAAGTATTTATTTATACAGCAACCTAAGCCCTTCAACCTCAAAATGTGTGTGTGTGTGTGTGTGTGTGTAATTAAAATCACATCAAGTTACCTGTGTGTGTGTGTGTGTGTGTGTGTGTGTGTGTGTGTGTGTGTGTGTGTGTGCATGTGTGTGTGTGTGTGTGTGTGTGCTTGTTTGAAGCATGCTTATGCGCATGTGTGTGTGCGTGTATCTGTAACTGTAATCAGAGCAAAGATCAAAGGCAATCAGAGCAGAGCAATCAACAGACAGAGCAATCAACAGAATTAACTGCCACCAACTGCCAAAGTCCCGGAACAATAACAGCAGCCAGAGGTGGACAGACTTGAATTTCTTGCCTCAACAGAAAGCATTTTTGGCAAAACCATAATACCTATCATTGATTCGACTTCACTTTGAGCGTCCTGAGTTCTTCCTGAACGTCTACATATGTTTGTTTTTTTAAGAAAAATGAAAAAAATAGCTTTGTTAGAGCGATCTAAAAAAACTGTTACATCTCCCTTTTTCAGAAATCTTCCTGCATTTTTAATATGGGAGCCAATGAGGCTGTTGGTGCGTGTTCATGCTAGCAAGGTCTGATACAGTAAGCTAGTTTTGCTCCAATGGATACTCTTGTATTTCTGTGTGTTTTATAATTATTATTACAGCTTTCAGTTTGCAAACTGCAGCTTTATCCAACTTAATTCTCAGCTCATTGGCTTATTGACGAACAGCCTCAGAACTGAACGCTCTGCGTGTTTCAGTTTAGTGATCCTGATGCGCAGTCATAAATTTAAAAAAAAAATACAGATTAAGACCGATTACAATAATCGTCGATTAATTATCCCAATTCCTATTTCAAATAAAGCCTCATAAATGCTTTCTGGTCTTACAGTTCTTCTGATAAATGCACATGAAAAAAAAAAAGATTTTGCTATGTTGTGGTGTTGTTAACCAGCATGCTGCTTCTGTCCTTTGCTCTCTCTCTCTCTCTCTCTGGGAAATGCTGCTCACTTTCGTTTGGCAGCCGATTAAATGTCACCAGACCATCATCACTTCAGCCTGTCAAGTCATTTAAGGACTTTGACATGAAACAGTGCACAGAGCCAGCTAAACGGCTATGAGTCAGGAGAAGCTTGTGCTATACCTCCCATAGCTGATTAGTCACTCTGATAAAAAAAATGTAATAGTAAAAACACAGAATCCAGAAAAAAAAAAGTGACTTTTGAGGCGCCGATTGTTAGA
Organism: Centropristis striata; assembly: GCF_030273125.1. Lineage (NCBI taxonomy): Eukaryota > Metazoa > Chordata > Actinopteri > Perciformes > Serranidae > Centropristis > Centropristis striata. The sequence continues at coordinate 16,175,361 of NC_081533.1, forward strand.
AAGTAAGAGGTATTCTTGTGTCAACTTCCAGATTTCAGCCTCTGTAGCAGATATAAATGAAATTCAAATTCTTTTTTTAGTGCCCGTCCTCTCCGCTCTGCATCAGCCAAACAGCTGGCGACTCCCACCTTGCGTGGGTCAACTCGCCTCAAAACCACTTCCAGACTTTTCTCTGTCTTGGCTCCCAAATGGTGGAACGAGCTCCCCACCGACATCAGGACCTCAGACAGCCTGTACATCTTCCACCGCAGGCTGAAGACCTATCTCTTCCAACAATACCTCGGTTAAGTCATGGTCACCTAACAGATATATATATTTAAAAAAAAAAAAAAAAAAATCTTATTCTTTTCTCTTCTTTTCTTCTTTAACATATAGCACTCTTTAGCAATGACAGTTAGCTCTTAAAGTTATGTACTTACTCGATTCCTATGGTCTATGTCTAGTACCATCAGGTTTAATGCACTTATTGTAAGTCGCTTTGGACAAAAGCGTCTGCTAAATGACATGTAATGTAATGTAATGTAGTCATTTTGTGTCTTTTATTAGTCATTTTGTGTCTTTTTGTGTCTTTTGGTCATTTTGTGTCTTTTTTAAGTCATTTTGTGTCTTTTTTTTAAGTCATTTTGTGTCTTTTTTTAAGTCATTTTGTGTCTTTTTGTTTCTTTTTTGTCTTTTTGTCTTTTTTTGTCATTTTGTGTCTCTTTGTAGTCATTTTGTGTCTCTTTGTAGTCATTTTGTGTCTTTTTTTAGTCATTTGTGTCTTTTATTGGACATTTTGTGTCTTTATGTGGTCATTTTGTGTCTTTTTTTGGTGATGATTTCAAAGTTCTGGAAAAGTCCCATGTTGCATTGCGACACTCCCACATGTATTCTGATGCATTTCATTGGGCAAGAGACTGAAAATAGGTAGAAAAAACTACAAATACTACAAAACGACGTATCCGCTTTCCCAGCTTTAATGGTAGAAAAACGCAACAGCGCCCCCGGTTTTAACGGTAGAAATGCGGTAATGCTTTTCCGACTTAAATGGGTTAAATAGTGCATTCTCAAACGGTACCTGAAAAATATATGCTATTCAGCTTACGTGTATTCAATGGACAATATTCCAAATATTGATGGCATGATGAATAACTGTCCTCAAATTCTCTTATTTCTCTGCCTTCATCCTGCAGCTGCTACTTCAAATGAATCACATCAATCAGCAGCACATCATTGTTACTGGAGAAGTCGATCCTCCATTAGTGATTCCCTAGTTTACCTTTGATACTAATTACAAGCTCCTATGATGGTTATATCATCAAGCCAATTAGTCTTTCAAAAAATAACAGAAAACCATGAAAATGTAAATTTGTTGAGCTTGTTGATGTTTTTGCTACATAAAAAGTTACATTTTTAACAAGCTGAAGAAACATCCACTTTTTATTTGATTTCCTTTTTTTGGGAGGTTTCCCATTGTATCTCAGTGACCTGAATACAACTGAATGATGCCCAACTGCTACAGACATTTATATTTATCTATTCATGCTATGTATTTACTTTTTGCCTCCATACCCCTCTGGATGTAAATAGTTAAATTGTATGTGGAACAAGAAGCTTTTGATACAAAACCCTTGGCTCTGTACAATTTTGATACTAACAACTGTAAATCCATTGTATTCCATGTACTTGTCAATTGTTGTGAAATTTCCTAATAAAAAGATCATTTAAAAAAAAAATTACATTTTTGAATGAGATTGAGGCTTTTTGTGTGTTTCTTTTACCTTTAACCTGTGTATTTTATTGCACTTTTATGTGAAGGACTTTGGTGCAGCTCAGCCGTCTGTAAATGTGCTATATAAATTAATTTGACATCATGAAATAAACTCCTACAGCAACCACTGAGGGTGAAATATGTTGAGTCACATGTAGTTCATAGATCAAACTTGTGATCTTTTAGGTCAGTGGTTCCCAACCTTTTTCTTGAGGGACCCACATTTTTACTATAGTAAACTTTGGCGACCACCCCATTGTCCATTGCTTCTATGAAGCCGAACTCAATGTGACTTTCATGGTACCCTCTCTTTTTCTTTTTGAGGTATTCAGCATTTCCGTCCCCCTGACGCTTCGCCATTTTTCCATTAGCTCTGTGTTTCTGTTGTTAGGTGATGTTACCGCTAGGTGAGGTTACCGCTAGATGAGGTTACCGCTAGGGGAGGTTACCTCTAGGTGATGTTACCACTAGGTTATGTTACCGCTAGGTGAGGTTGCCGTTAGGCGAGGTTACCGCTAAGCGAGGTTACCGCTAGGCGAGGTTACCGCTAGGCGAGGTTACCGCTAGGCGAGGCTACCACAAGGGGAGGTTACCGCTAGGTGAGGTTACCTCTAGGTTATGTTACCGCTAGGTGAGGTTACCGCTAGGTGATGTTACCGCTAGATGATGTTACCGCTAGGTTATGTTACCGCTAGGCGAGGTTACCGCTAGGCGAGGTTACCTGTGTATATTGCAGGAGGGATGTTACACATGTCCTTATTCTCACGATAAAGCCTATTTTTAAACTTTTCTATAGTGATTTTTCTATTTTAATAAATGAATAAACGTCTACTGTATCCCTTATTTAGTTGTTTTTGTCCCACTAATGAATTAGATGCTGACTCATCTATATTTAACACATTAGATTTATTACATCCCTTAAAATCAAGAGGGCTTCGCGACCCCCCGTGGGTCTTTGGCGCCCCCCTGTTGGGAATCACTGCTTTATGTTACACTGTGATGCGTTTGTCTGGTTGTTCACCTTTTAGTCGTGGCTGTTCGTCACACTTTTGCCTCTCACCTCCTCCTCCTCATCATGTTTTGATGGCTGTGGGTGTAATTACAGCTGTAATCAGATCAGATTTTTATCCCTCTGATCCAAAGCTGATTGGAGCCTGTTTGTGAGGAGGTGCTGAGGCCAAACATCCCCCCAGGGTGCATACTCATACACTGTCTGGTCTTCAACTCTGTGCAGAAATGCTGCCGGGTGATTCTCATGAACATGGTGCAGCTCATAGCAAAAATCCAAGAGCATTGAATACATATTTTCTTTGACCCTTTATAACATATACAATCTAAAGTCACTGTTTAATATGAATTTATAATATACTTAAAGAATTTTAACGTATTTTCTGACATTTTTAGAGACACTGAGCAAAATTCATTATCGTAACACACTTTTAAATTAAAAAAAAACAACAAAAGTTTTTTTTTTTCCTTGGCAAGCACTTAAATATGCTCAAGGGTAGCTGGTATCACCAAAATGTATTTTATTAAAATATAAACATATTCTAATGCAAAAAATTCTATCATTACCGTAACATTTAACGATTTTTTATTCAGATTTTGTTCTTTATACATTGTTAAAAACCATTGTTTGATTATATTCTGTTAAATTATAAATTTTTAAACAAATGTGTATTTATTTTTATAAAGTTTATTAAATATTTATTGTATATAAGTGTGGGGAAACCATGACATTTTCATCCAGACGCATTACGGTAATGAATTTGTGAATCAAAAAAAGGTTTAAAAATATAGAAAATATTGTTTTAACACAAAACAATGAATTGTGCCTCATTATGGCTATATTGTTCATTCATATAAAAGTGAAATATATTTAGTTTAATAAAGTATGTCCTTATAATCTTCACAGACATAGTTTAGACTGGCTTCATGAGAATCACCCAATAGGATTTATTTTATTTCATTTTATTTTATTCTTTTTCCAGGCCGTGGGAAGTCATGCCATTAGTTAGATGTTGGAAAGTTTTTGGAAAAGTTGTGGAATTTTGCATTTTTGCCACGGTGGTGGGAAAAGTATTCAGATCCCTTACTTCAGTAAAAGCACTAATACCACACTGTGAAATTACCTTACAAGTAAAAGTCCTGCATCCAAAACTTACTGAAGTAAAAGTACACAAGTATTGGCATCAAAATTTGGCACTCAGATTGTTTTATATATTCTAAATATATTTAGTTTAACCCATTAAAGCCGGGAAAGCGGATACGTCGTTTAGTAGTTATTTTCCACCTATTTTCGGTCTCTTGGCCAATGAAATGCATCAGAATACATGTGGGAGTGTCGCAATGCAACATGGGACTTTTCCAGAACTTTGAAATCATCACCAAAAAAAAGACACAAAATGACCAAAAAGGACACAGAATTACCAAAAAAAGACACAAAATTATTTAAAAAAAGACACAGAATAACCCCAAAAAGACACAAAATTATTAAAAAAGACACATAATTACCTAAAAAGACACATAATTTCCAAAAAAAAGACACAAAATTACCAAAAAAGACACATAATTACCAAAAAAAGACATAAAATTACCAAAAAATACACATAATTACCAAAAAAAAGACATACAAGTACTAAAAAAAACTTCAGGTTTTAGGGGCTTATTTGAAAATCGCCCTAAGGTTTTACAGGCATTTTTTTCCAGCTGTTTTAGGCCTAAATGGGTTAATAAAGTCCTTATAATCTTCACAGACATAGCTTAGACTGGCTTCAGGAGAATAACCCAGCCGTGCTCGCTGTGTACAGTACTTAACGAGCTTATTAATTATGTAGAATATTCTGACTTTGCATGTGCATTGCTTTGCACACAGGCCTGCGAGAGACAGACAGATAAAGAGGGTATTAATTACTGTCCTGACGCATCATTCATGCAGGCCATCAGGCAAAGCATCAGCTAATGCTATTACTGCTCCGTCTGTTTGGCTGCAGACTTAAGCACATGCACATGCAGCTCTCCTGCTGTGAAGTTGGCCTCAGTCTGTTCTCAGACAGGTTAGCAACCCTCTCACACACCCCCCCTCCCCTCCTGCTCAATAGGAGGGACGTGTATAATCACAGTTAATTAGCCTTCTACAGTAACTAATGGGAGCGACAAGCGCTGATTCTTTAAGATGATATAATTAGACGATATACTGCATTAGGGACCAAGTTATGGTCCCTCTAATGCGGCAGCTAAATGGTGCTGTATAGTGCATTAATTAGTATGGAGGATAATTGGAGATGCTTCATGCAATTATGTGTATTTTCAGGGTTTATGTGCAGCTTATAGAAGATAGTAGTTTTACTAAATGATAGGCTGTAGAACATGGGTGTCAAACTCGCGGCCCTCGTGATGATATTTTGTGGCCCCCACCTTGATATGAAAGTTTAATGTGAGTTTTATATGAATGGCACTTTATTGTGTTGTGTGTGGAAGGTGCCTTTTGTGCCTTTTTTTGGTCATTTTGTGTCTTTTTTTTTGTCATTTTGTGTCCTTTTTTGGTCATTTTGTGTCTTTTTAAAATAATTTTATGTCTTTCCTGGGTCTGTCTTGCCTGGGTTTAAGTAATTTAGTGTTTTTTAAATAATTTTGTGTCTTTTTTGGTAGTTCTGTGTCTTTTTTTAGGTCATTTTGTGTCTTTTTTAAGTAATTTAGTGTTTTTTAAATAATTTTGTGTCTTTTTTTGGTCATTTTGATACTGCCTGCAGCGTCCCCCAGGTAATTTTATTATTAAATGCTCCAACTCAAGGGTCTCAAACTCAAATTACCTGGGGGCCGCTGGAGGCAGTATCAAAATGACCAAAAAAAGACACAAAATGACAGAAAAAACACTAAATTACTTTAAAAAGACACAAAAGGTCAAAAAAAGATACACAGAATTACCAAAAAAAGACACAAAATTACCAAAAAAAGTAATTAAAGGGGCCTTCCACACACAAAACGATTCATATAAAACTCACATTAAACTTTCATATCAAGGAGGGGGCTTACTGATTGTAAATGTCATAATTTCCTATTCTTCATTTTATATTGAAACTCCCTTCTATTTCCTGTGCATATTATTATAGTGCTGCAGTATGCGGTCTAAAACAAAAGAACAAAGTGAACCAATCAGAGAAAATAACACACATTACAATACTCTAATCTTCAGTAGGCGTCACACAGCACTCCACTAAGCCTCAATTGTGCTGCAGCCTTTAATTCATTTACATTAACAAGTGACCCGATAACACTCCTAATTATACCTTCCAGTGTTATTCTTAGCATTTATAAGCTTCATTTCTTTATTCACACATGAGCTGCACGCTGCTCGTGCTAATTAGCCTGCATGTTCTACACAGTACTGTAGTATGAGAGCGTCATGCAGAGAACACAGGACATTCATTTCATTTCATTTCTCTACATGCACTTTCCAATAAAAGGCATAAATAAAATACATCCTGAATTAATTAATATGATTTCTGACTAATTTTATACATTAAACTTCAAAGAATTCAGTATTTTCTTGCTGTCTGTAATTAAAGCAGCAGGCTGAATGTTGAAGATACCATTAAAGTATTTTTTTAAATTATTTTTTATATAAATATACTGATTATCAAGAATGAAAACTAGTAATAGTTACCTACTAGAGAAGGAAGTGTTTCGAACTTGCAAAATTATTTTTTGGAATATTCTTATCTTTTCTTTTTCGTTTAATCTTTATTAGATTACATTCAATATGTCAATTCCATTTATTATTATTTATTTTTTATGTTCCTGTTACTCCATTTATGCTGCTGTAACACCAACAATTCCACTTGTGGATTAATAAAGTACGTCTATCTAGTTATTGAATACATTATTATAGTTATATTATTCAATATTTTACATCCCGGGACAGATATATTGTGTATTAATGGGCGCAGTCAGAGACAAAATTAAAATTAAGAAAACACACAGATTGATTAAAAATTCCACGTGATCGACCAAATTCTTAACGAACTTTAATCAATCATCGATTAATTATTCCCATCCCTAGTGAGAATATTCCAAATATTGTATATTTCATCCTCTCAGATGTCTTTTTTGCCAAACCAGAAAATGACAAAATATTATCAAAAAGTCACAGGAAAATATTCTAAAAGGTCTCAACTCATATTTAATGCATTGCTGCCTTTCTGGATAAGGTAAACCCCACATCTGTGGCACCCCACAGAGTTAAAAGCAAACAGTTTGAAAGCCACGTAATATAACAGTGGGGACTGTAAATCCAGACCTGCCTATGAAAACAGCAGAGTGAGCCAACACAGTGAAACAGAGCTAATGTTTTATTCGGAGTCAGGATTACTCTGCAGGCCCCGGGAAGCCCTCTGCTTGGTCGTACGCCAAATGTCAGCTAACAAAAGACATCAGCGAATGGAACAAAGCAGATATTAAAAATAAAACTGAAATGAGCACTCAGAGGTATGAAAACCTGATTTTTTTTTCATGAAAGCTGCCTTGTTTTGTTTGAAGTCGGGAAACTGATTTTGTTTGATGTTGCTCAACCCAGACTGATCATTCAAGTTTAAACCGCTACGATTTCAGTTACACACTGTAAATGAACCAATTCAAGTGATGTTAGCCCTCTGAAATTTTGTTGTATTAACATGATTTTACTTTTTTTGCAGAGATTTTTCTAATTTAGCTTTGTGCATTTAGCATTTGTAATGTAATCTTATGTGTTTACTGTTTTTTTGTAATTTCTTTATGTTTTTTTACGTGTGTTTCTTGTCATTTTTGTATTTTTATTGTGTTTTTGTAGTGTTTTGAGTGTGTTTTTGGTTTGGTTTTTTGTAATTTTGGCGTGTGTTTTTGGTTTGTTTTTCATGTTTTATGTGTCTTTTACGTGTGTATTTTGTATTTTTTTTCTGTGTTTTGTGTTCAAATTGTTGATCCAGTAAGTCAAATTTAAACCGCTACGATTTCAGTTACAGCTTCTTCCCCACACACACGCGCACAGAAACGCGCGCGCTGCCTCCTGCTTCCTTCTGGCCTCCTTTCTCCTCCACCCTAAACTCTGCATCTCCCTCGTGCCCTCGCCCGACTCCAGCTCCTCTCTCTTTGATGTCTGTATTTGTTGATGCTCTTGGGTGAGCCGCCATTGTACAAAATGATCACAATTACGATGGCACTTCCCCCCTCTTTTGCACTAATCCTCCCGAAAAACAAATTATGCAAAACGGAGCGAGAGAGGAGACGAGAGATTTTACACTTGTCTCTCGCTTCCTCTCTGCATTTTTTTTTTTTTTTGTTATATTTTGGAAGCAGCAACAGCAGTGGGCTCTGTTGAGTTGTTGTCATGGTTTCTTTTGGAAGTATTTTCTTTTTTTTTTGGCTGGATAATAAAGTGATCAGAGCAGGGCTGAGAGAGACAGAAGAGAGTTTACAACAAGGAGAGGAAGTTCTGCAAGAGATCTCAGTCACTTCATTGTCTCAGAGAGAGTGTGTGTGTGTGTGTGTGTGTGTGTGTGTGTGTGTGTGTGTGTGTGTCTACAGTACCTCTCAACTGAGGGTGAATGCAGATGAAGTGTTATGAAACAGCCACTCTAATGAACGGTGAATAAAACATGTGAGACAAAAGAACCAAAGGCACAATGACACACACACACACACACACACACACCTCATATTCAAATGGTATTTGCAATTCATTAGTGGTATTTGTTTGTATCCACTTGGTGTGTCAGAAGGGTTGGGTTTACCACAAATACACAGTTACAGGCAAGAAATAAAAGAGTATTGAGCTCAGGCCTTAATACACACTGTAAATTAACCAATTCAAGTGATGTTAGCCCTCTGAAATGATGTTTTCTTTAGAAGATTGCCAAAAATATAGTTTATCGTAGGAAGAAAGAGTAAAAACAGGCATGATCGTCAAACTCCTTGATGAACTTTCTGTTAGAAAAAGTAACCAAATTGAAGCTTAAAATTGTATCAAAATCACTTTATTCTGACTTAAAAGGTCGCCCAAAAAAAACAAAGTTTGTAATAACTAGATCCTGCTAAAACATTAAATTCCGCTCCTCAGAGACACTGTGAAGACATTGATTCTGCTGAGACGAACGGTCACGTGACAAAAATTCACTGAAAATCAGACAGAACTGCAGGCTGTTTACACAGATTTGAGAGGAGAGGACAGGAGAGGTTGTAAAAATGAAAATAATTCAATATGTATAGCATGTGGAGACCCAATTTTTGTGTTTTAGACATTTACATTTAGTCATTTAGCAGACGCTTTTATCCAAAGTGACTTACAGGAAGGAAAAAAAAAAAGCAAACATTCCATCTATAGTGCAGTAAGAGCCATTAGTGCATCAATGAGTGCTACTGGGGATTTCCAACGGGCGTTACAACAGCGTCACGTCAGCTTAGCGAGCCGGTCGTATACACGCGAGATAACGAGATCACGCGATAATCCTGACCATACGGGAGACCGCGAGATCCCGTGATAAACTCTAAACTCTATTTATTTTACAGTCTATGGATAAACTGTGTGTATAAAGTAAACAACAACAACCAACAGCTTACTTTGCTTCTCTGACGTGAAAGATCTGTTGATCTGACCATTTATCCTTATAAAAACAATATGTTATGTCATAAATGATTGATGATGTTCCACTTCAACAATTAGTCTCTTGTCGTCCGTGTCGCCGATCCTCTGAGACCCTTTGATTGATTGATTGCTGATCTGGTGCCCCGGTCATAACATAACGTTGATGTGAAGTAGTTTTAGGCTGCATGAACTGCGTATTGTGTTTTATTTTGAAAGGGGCGGAAGTGTTTTACGCTGATTCTGAGTCAGACTTCCTGTCTGGTGCGACCTGCTCTGTTGAGATTCACGCGATTTGGCAGCGTCTCCTGGAGAAATAGAACTCCTACCTAATGCTCGCGTAGAGATGATGACGTGACGCTGCTGTAACGTTACGCAGCGCGCCCGGTGGAAATGCTCTCATTGATTAGAGTGTTACCTATTTGCAACAGCGAACGCGGCGCTGACGTGACGCTGCAGTAACGCGCCCGGTGGAAATCAGGCTCTAGTGACAATTCTTTAAGGAGTAGAATTGCCGTGTGGTGCTAGGAGAGAAGATGCTCTCTGAAGAGCTGGGTCTTTAGACACATGTATTTTATGAATAAATTACATATTATTCCAATTTTTAACACTTCTGTTGTCCCCACTTTGTTCCCACTTCTAGCCATCATTGTGCTGATTCCATAGAGCTGCAGGACTTATATATTGCAGAGAAATACAAGACCACAGTGAGTGAAATGTAAAAAGAAAAAGAACTGTACTTGTATTAAATAACAGTCAGTCAATGTCAGCCAGCTGTTATGATTTATTGAAATAGTGGTGGGGTCAGTTTTTACTGAGAGGCTTTGGTCCATAAAACTTGAATCTAAACCAACATAACTTCTCCTTGTTTCAGCTCATTACCTTCACCTTCCTGTGTATACTTCATATCACTACAGACCATTTCCCCTAGTAATCTGTTTCAATTAAATTAGCTAGAGTACAAAAAAACAGTAGGCAATCCATCAATAAGCATCCTCAGTCTATATTCATGCAGTGTGTGGCATGCAAGGACCATTTTCTAAACTGTCCTTGATGCTTTCTGGATAGCTGAAATGTTGTGCAAAACTGTAAAATAGACACAATGAACTGTTGCTGTGATGGCTGTCCTACAGGATCTAAAAGTTGATTTGCATGTCCATATCATTTACGCGTTAGCCTGTCCTCCCCCTCTAGCGGCCGTAGTAATTGTGAATGACGACAAGGCGACATATAAATGGTAAATGGACCTGCACTTATATACCGCTTTTCTAGTCGCTTTGCGACCACTCAAATCGCTTTACACTACAGACTGCGCTCATTCACCCATTCACACACACATTCATACTGGTGGCAGAGGCTACCCTAAACGGTGCCACCTGCCACCATTTGGAATTCATTCAAACACCTATGAACGCAGCATCGGGAGCCATTTGGGGTTCAGTATCTTGCTCAAGGATACTTCGACATGTAGGCTGCGACGGTCAGGGATCGAACCACCAACCCTTCGGTTGGGGGCCAACCAACTCTACCAACTGAACCACAGCCGCCCAAAAGTATAAAGTATAAAGTAACGAACATCACTGAACTTCAATACCTCATGTTTTTACATAACAATGTCACTTCCTGTAGTCACGCCTTCCTCGTAACTGCTTCACTTCTGGCATTTACGTTAGAGAGGTGGGGAGAGAAATCGTTACAGCATTGTATTGCGATATTTTGCGTGGCAATATTATATTGATTCATGGCCGCCAAGAATGGATATTTAGCGTTCCGACAGCCCCCTATGTCAAGTATACTCCACTTTAGGAATATACTGGACATACTGGTATCATATGAGACTAGAAGATCTAAAGAATCTATAGGAACCTGTGTCGGGATGTTGTCGAAATAGCGCTGCAAAGTTAAGCAATTTTTTCATGTTTTATGGTGATTTTCAAAGGGGTCATGTGACCTCTGACGTCATGCTATCTCAATGAAAATTGGCTCTCTGAGTTCCCACAAGTCTCTTTACACACATGGCTGCCTCCCAACTGAGAACTGAGAGTTTTCTCTTCTTTGACAAAACAATTCTTGATTTAATATAATTTTGTGGACACAAAATGCAGTTAAATAGTTCAATCGCAATATATTGTATCGCAATACTCACCATATCGTAAAATGCCTAAAATTGCAATAATATCATATTGTGACTCAAGTATCGGGATAAAATCGTATCATGGGGCCTCTGGTGGTTCCCACCATTAATTTATGTACTTTTTTTTAAAAGATTTTTTTGGGCCATTTTCAAGGCTTTATTGATAGCGAGAGACAGAGTTAGGAAACAGGGAAACAGAGGGGAAGACATGCGGGAAAGGGCTCCGAGTCGGATTCAAACCTGGGCCGCCCCCTCACGAGGACAATGCCTCTATGGTACCCGCTCTACCAGGAACCATTTATTCACCTTTTAAACTGTCTTTTAAAACATCTTTCCGAGAAGTCTTTGCCCTAATCCTAGATCAGTGGTTCTGTAGCCTAAATGACAAAACTAAACAAAAGCATGTCTTAGTTTCAGTTGATTATGCACCCATGAAAACATAATCATGAATATTATTTCTGCCAATAGATCCCCCTAAATCCTGCACACTGCTCCTGTAAATAGGTCAAATCTAAAATACTGAATATCTGCACAAAATATCTATTTGATTCCACTCGGTTCTGTCCTCCGCTAATGTGGTTAGTAAACAGGTCAGCCACAGAACGAATACAATGTTTCTGAACTGCATCGAGCCTCACACACTGCATGTGTGTGTGTGTGTGAACTCCCCTCATGCCCCTCCGCGACCCTTTCCCTCACAATTAAATGTGTCGACCTCAGCACGATTGCAACAAGTCATCCGGCAGAATCATGTGACCTGACACACACACACACACACACACACACACACACACACACACACACACACACACACACACTCTTGTACTTCTATCTTTGTGAGGACCCTCATTGGAACAGTGAATTCCCTGTCAAGGTTATAATAGTTTTGGATTTTTCATTAGTTTTAGTTTTAATTTTGTTGTGAATTTTTGTTTTCAAATCCAGTTAGTTTTAAATCGTTTTTAGAGTGAGTTTGCTAGTTTTAGTTTAGTATTTATTTTTTGAAACGCTTTAGTTTTAGTTTAGTTTTTATTAGTTTTAGTTTTTTTGTAATGGGGTATTTGTTGGGTGGGAGATTAAAAGAGGTCACAGTAAATTTTGCCTTTATTTCCTTTGTCTTATCCATCTTCATTATGTATGAAAAAAGTTGACAAAGACGAAAACGAAGGACGTTTTCACTGTAATGTTAGTTAGTTTTAGTTCGTTTTATAACCACACTATACTAGTTTCAGTTAATTATCTTTTTTTTAAACTCTCATTTTTAATTTTTATTTCAGTTAACGAAAATATTTTTTCAATTCTAGTTTTCGTTATTTTGTTTTGTTTTCGTTGACTATAATAACCTTGTTCCCTAGTCCCTAACCCTAACCCTAACATAAACATTATGCAACCTTAACCCTAAAACAAAGTCTGAAATCTCCAAAAAGCCTTTAAAGAAGTGAGGACTGGCCAAAATGTCCTCACTTTGCAAAAATGTCCTCACTCTGTTGGTTAAAAACGTGTTCGGGTCCTTACTATGTAGGAAGTACAAGAACACACACACACACACACACACACACACACACACACACACACACACATATACGTCAAACTGGATCTACTGGTGCAGCGTTAGTGGACAGTAGGGTAATGGGATGAAGGCAGGAGAAGACAGGTCACATTAAAGCTGTGATTTGATGTGTCACAGTGTCCCAGTTTCCCTGCTCCCAGTATAATAAACTGGGGAGGTGGGACAGGACAGAGACTGACACAGAAACCAGTAAGACATGTAGAGTCAAAGGCTGGTCTGTAGGCTGGTGAAGAAGCCTGAATAAATTATATTATAAATTTAAAGCTGCTGGGTTCTGTTTGGGAAAACAATTCACACATTGTTCATGTCTGTGGATGTTTAAAACAACTGGTAGAACTCATGCTAACATGCTACATGCTACATACTACTAAAGGGAAAACTTGAACTAGATTTGGATTTGCTTGGAGGTAATTTTGCTCACTCACGTAAAACATATCCGTCTCATGAGAGACAAATTATTGTATCTTGCATTTGTAACTAAATTCAATTTTTCATACTTATAACATCATCACCACCTTAAAGAGCTGTAGACTGAGCTGAGCAATAGTTTTGTTTAGTTTAATAGTTTAATTTACTGTGACCTCTTTTAATCTCCCACACAACAAATACCCCATTACAAAAAAAACTAAAACTAATAAAAACTCAGCTAAACCTAAAGCATTTCAAAAAATGAAATATTAAACTAAAACTAGCAAACTCACTCTAAAAACTAATTAAAACTAACTGAATTTGAAAACAAAAATTCACAACGAAATTAAAACTAAAACTAATGACAAATTTGAAACTATTATAACCTTGCAAGGGAATTCACTGTTCCAATGAGGGCCCTTATAAAGTACAAGAGTGTGTGTGTGTGTGTGTGTGTGTGTGTGTGTGTGTGTGTGTGTGTCTTGCCTTGGGGCGGCCCATGAGTGCAGCTGTATTGACTGTTTCCAAAGTGGATTTCCCTGGCGGCTTTCCCATCACTTAATTCTTTGTGACAGGCTCAAAGACAAACTACAACTTTGCGTTTCCTCCTCAACATATTCCGCGAGACAACTTCAATCCGCGATGAGTGAGATCTGTATTTAAAAACTCAGCAGTCTGATTTACAGATCACTGCAGCAGCTACAAAGCGGCAGACTGTCCTGGCCCTCAAAAACAAGAAACCACACGGATTTTTGCTCTTTTTGTCCAAATGAAATCCTCCTGCAGGAAAAAAAAAAAAAAAAAAAAAGGCACACACTGCTCTGCTCACAGGAAGTACGGAATTGAAACTTGAGTGAAATCCAAGCCGTCTGCTGAGCAGCAGTGAGAGAGGCTCCGTCCAGAGGAAGCTGCACCCGCCAGCATAACATCTCCCACTTTTCTGGTCCCGATGGTAAAAAAAAAAAACACAGATCGACCAGGCTGGTGAGCCTGAAGCCATGTTTTATGATTTTAGGGCTTTCCCCAATCTAATATTTTGGATGCGAAGCTTCGATAATATTCAACAGCAAATGTTAGAGCATAGTGAACATAGTGTGCAACACATGTCTTTTGGCTTCATTAAAGCCATTAATTTCCTTCATTCAGATTCTGTTTGATGAGATGATAGGGTTGTCAAAAGTATTGATACTCAAAAAAGTATCGATACTAAAACGTATCCGGATACGATACTCATTTTCAAAAGTATCGAGTATCTGAAGCTTGTTATCATAGTTGCAGTTTCTTTTTGCACAACTGTTTCTTATTATAAATATTTAACCTGTGGTTCTGTTAATTTTTACATGTTGCATTTTTCTTGTTAATAAAAATATTTCTGTTAAATTTTGGGGTCTTTGTTTTTATCCTTGTGGTATCGAAAATGGTATCGAGTATCAAATATTTTCCTGAGTATCGGTATCGAGTTGAAAATTTTAGTATCGTGACAACCCTATGAGATGATTTCCACATTTTAACAGTAGTTACATAGTACAAGAATTAACATTAAGATTAAGATTCCCTTATTAGTCCCACAATGGGGAAATTCAACCTCTGCATTTAACTAGAGCTGGGCGATATATCGATATAAAGCTAGCTGCTATATGTTTAGCATTGAGGTGATACTTGAATCAGTAAACCTTGGAGTAATAATTGGAGTACTGTACTTTCATAAAAGCAAAAAAGCACTTACCGTCATATTAGAGTAAAAAAAAACAACAACCTTTAGATCATGGGTCTCAAAGTCGTGGCCCGCGGGCCAATTGTGGCCCTCGTGATGATATTTTTTGGCCCCCACCTTGATATGAAAGTTTAATGTGAGTTTTATATGAATGGCACTTTACCGTGTTGTGTGTGGAAGGTCCCTTTAATTACTTTTTTTGGGTAATTCTATGTCTTTTTTTTGGTAATTTTGTTTCTTTTTTGAGTAATTTTGTTTTTTTCTGTCATTTTGTGTCTTTTTTTGGTCATTCTGTGTCTTTATTTGTAATTTTGTGTCTTTTTTTTGTAATTTTGTGTCTTTTTTTGGTCATTTTGATACTGCCTCCAGCTGCCCCCAGGTAATTTGAGTTTGAGACCCCTGCTTTAGATATTCTACAGATTTACTGTATATTATCTGTATTTTTAAAGCAATTATCTGTAAATCAACTTACAGTTGTTTACTGTTATTTGACAGCAAGTGTAAGTGACTTTTATCTTTCTTTTTCTTTTCTTTTTTACAGTGTAGAGATAATCATCATACAGAATTACACATTGACTGCCAACAATCTATCAACAAAAAGACTAAGATTAAAATCCTCCCATCTTTAATCATCGGCCCTACTAAAGTACCTTGGAGGCCCTTAAGACGAGTCTTTACCTCTGACCTCCCTGTGGAGGAGAGAGCAAAGAGAGATTACATTTCCACCACATGAATCGATAAAAGTATCATTTTGAAGATGTGGTCATACCGTCTTCCACTTACGTTTCCCTCTTTTTAATCACACCGGTTCACACAGCACACCACCCACCCACTCTGAGGCCTGTGGCCGGAGATTGAAGCTCGGGGGTCAACGCCGGATCAATAGTTTCTTCAATAAAACCACCAGCAACACCTGCACGTGAACACCCAAACACTAGGCAGCCTCATCGATCACCACCGGCAATAAACCATGCTGTAAAATCGCTGAGTAAGGCCGACTTCCTCGGGTGGGGCGAGAAAATGTGAAGCCACAAATAACAGATGAAGACGTCGTTAACCCTCTGGAGTCTCTAAAAGCTCCAAATCCAGACTTCTTGATGACATCCAGACTAGAAAACAAAGCAGCGTGGAGCCCTACTGTAAATTTACCTCTAAAGTTCTGGCTGTAAACTCCATGAGGCCAGTTTCAGTTTGATGATGATATACCAAGTAAAACTGGAGACAAGCTCAAATGTATTTAGTATAAAATGATAGAACTGGATGTAACCCTCTTATATGTTAGATTTGACACCTTTGTTCCCATTTGCAACATTTACATTTTTTTTATTGAGCATGATAGTGTTTTGAAAGTAAAAAAAGATTCAAAATCACATTTTATGTTGGACTAAAGGACTAAAAAAGACACAAAATGTGCAAAAAAGACATAAAATTACTAAAAAAAGACACAAAATGACGAAAAAAAGACACAAAATGACCAAAAAGACAAAAAATTACATAAAATGACCAAAAGAAGAGACAAAATAACTCCAAAAAAGACACAACAACAGACACAAAATGATCAAAAAAGACACAAAATGACCAAACAAGACACAAAATAACTAAAAGAGACACAAAATGGCTAAAAAAAAACACACAACAGACACAAAATGATCAAAAAAGACACAAAATGACCAAAACAAGACACAAAATTATTTAAAAAAGACACAAAAAAGACACAACAACAACACAAATGACTTAAAAAATGGACGAAATAGTCCAAGACTCCATAGAGTCAATGTTGAGAGGGATAATTTTGTGTGTGTGTGTGTGTGTGTGTGTGTGTGTGTTTGTGAAATAAATCTCACACAGCAGCGTTCAACAATTTGTTTTTGGCTTAGAGACGCACACAGAGCTCAGACGGACACAAAGGGACACACACAGCAGCAGCAGATTGAGGTGAGCCGTTCGGTGTCATTGTGCGCTGTAACACCCACGCCGACGCGTCGTCAATAGACTGGCCTTGCTTGCACTTTGCATCATCCCGCCAGAATAAAACAACAAAAGCCGATGCGGTTAACACGGCGAGGTCAGACTGCCAGGTGGAAGAATGATGATACACATTCCTGGGGGGAAACGCTGCCTGGCAACGTCCCCGGCAGCAAGAGACGCAGAGCTTCAGAAAATATATATTTCCTGACAGCAATAATGCCGAAAAGTTTCCCCTTCCTGTCTGTACCTGCAGCGCTGTGATGCAGAAGTAAGTTCATGATAAATGGACTTGGGCAGCGCTGCCAGCAGCAGAGAAAAAGTAAGAAATAGAAATCATGATAGAGCTCATCCACTTGGAATATCAGCAGAAAGAAAAATTAATTAATTATTAAATAATTTTGTGTCTTTTTTTTTCTCTTTTTTGGTCATTTTGTGTCTTTTTTTGATCATTTTGTGTCTTTTTTAAGTAATTTAGTTTTTTTGCCTGTCATTTTGTGTCTTTTTTGGTCATTTTGTGTCTTATTTGGTCATTTTAGTGTTTTTTTTTTGTAATTTGGTGTCTTTTTTTGATCATTTTGTGTCTTTTTTGGTCATTTTGTGTCTTTTTTAGTAATTTTGTGTCTTTTTTTGATAATTTTGTGTCTTTTTATAGTAATTTAATTTTTTTCTGTCATTTTGTGTCTTTTCTTTGTCATTTTGTGTCTTTTTTTGGTCATTTTGATACTGCCTCCAGCGGCCCCCAGGAATTTTGAGTTTGAGACCCCTGATTTAGGACAATGAAAAGGGTCAGATATCTTATTTCAACAACCCAACAAGCTAGTCTTATTGTAAGGGCCAATAAGGGCCAGTTCAGCAATAAAAATTTAAGTTAAAAACAGTTTAAAAAATTAATGAATTTCATTGTAATTCATGCAATGCTGGAGTTGGCAGGTTTCTTCTCAACGCCCAACCCTAATTCTAATGCTACAAGTTTTAGTTTGTAGTTAAACATGATGAAGTAATGCTACTGGTAACGTCTATGTGCTGTTTCCAGCCCATCCATTACAGTAGAATAGGACCTTTGAATTCTATACTTAGTGGCTTTTACTGTACCCATTATTCTACAACTATACCATCTTTCAATGGGAACAGAGTGAAATATACTGTATGGAAGAAGACTTATGACGGACGGATCCTATTCAAAGTGTCAGATGGTTATTGGAGCTATGAATAGCCCCGGAGTGGATCTCTAAGTGGCCACATCACTCAGTCTGAGTGCACCCTGAAGAGGCTGCTGTGTGTCTTCACAGTTCATTCAAACCATTAGCCGCAACGAGACGCGGCAAACATGTGTCCGAGGGAGACCTGTTAGAATAATACAATCAAATCCAGCTTCCTTTCAACTGGAGACGTATAAAAATCGACCAGATCTGGTTCAAAGGGGAGGCTCAGGAACAGAACAAGCTCCTATGGGAGGAAGGATAGAAAGGACCCATGCATCTGGGAAACCTATACAGCAAAATCTGTAGTGTTGTTTTTTCAGTGTTAATAATTTTGAGTTGGTGGGTGTTGGAGTTGGTTTAACACTTGTAGTGAACAAAAAGCTCTGCCAGCGTCTGTAGCGTCTGTAGCCTTGCAGGTGACTACAAAAAAATTCAGATTTTGTGACTTGTGACCTTGTATGTTAGGCTAAAGACAAAATGCGCTTTTAATGTATCATAAAACAAAACAATGAATGTTAATCATCACATTAGTGAAAGGAAATAATATGATTTTAGGAACATGGTCTCACAGGAATCCGTGAAATAGCCACGGATTCGCTTTACTCAAAATCCGTGGAATAGCCACGGAATCACTCAAATCAGGATCAGTCATATCCCGTGGCTATTCCATGGATATTTTTTCCTATTGGTTTGTTCCAAGTCACGTGACTTTCAAGGTCCCGGCAGTCAGAACAAAAAACATGGCGGACAGTTCTCTCATTTTCAGAGAAAAAAATCTATATTTTGACTTAGTTTTTGCATAAAAATGGATTTTGATCACATTTCTAGCGAGAAATATATGTTTTATTTTCTAAATATTTACTCAGTGAATGGACATAATCACTTTGTATGTTGGAATAGCCACGGGATATGACTGTCATTAACTTGCATTGTAGCGAAATCCGTGTCAGTTTCACGGAAATTTTAGTGATTCCGTGGATTTTGAGTTAAGCAAATCTGTGGCTATTTCACGGATTCCTGTGAGACCATGTTGGATTTTAGGGTTAAAATACACTTTAATGTGCCAAAGTAACACAAAGTATGTTAAAAATTAACACTCAAAGTGAAAAGGAATAACAATTTTGAGTTAAAAGTGCACTTATGTGGCGTCATAAAACAACCCCAAGGGTGTCAGATATTTAACACTATTAAAGAGTTAAAATATTAACACTTTTCAAAGTGTAATTTTGACTCAGAATCCGTGAGAGCTATATAAACTCAGAAAAAGTGTTAAATTGAACTCCCTGTGAGTTGAATTAACACTCCCGACATTGCTGTGTATACTTACTCTTCTTTTAAAGGACATCTAGAACAATGGCTCAAATCACATCAAAAGTGTGACCACTAACTGGTCTTGAGACTTGAACATTACTTTTTATTGCATAGTTGTATCCTATCTGGGTCTGGTATGTGTTTTTCAGCACAACCTCACCTATATGACCTAATAATAAGTGATTTTTTTATTCTGACTTACTGGATCAACACTTAATAAAAGAAAAACCAACATAAATGTGCTCTTGTGATCGTGTGTGATCCCGTCATCCAACTCTGGTTTTTATTCTAGTGGGACTCTATTTCATGTGTGTCTTGTGTGTTTAGCGTAACAATTTTGGTCATTTTGTTTCTTTGTTAGTCATTTTGTGTCTTTTGTGTGTCTTTGTAAGTCATTTGTGTCTTTTTTTTAGTAATTGTGTCTTTTTGCGTGTGTTTTTTTTTAGTAATTTTGTGTCTTTTTGTGTTTTGTTTTTTTTAGTAATTGTGTGTCTTTTTTTTAGTCATTTTACATCTTTGTAAGTCATTTTGTGTCTTTTTTTTTATTAAATGTGTCTTTTTGTGTATTTTTTTGGTCATTTTGTGTCTTTTTGAGTCTTTTAGTCCAACATAAAATGTGATTTTGAATCTTTTTTTTAACTTTCAAAACACTATCATGTTCAATAAAGAATTTTAATTATTATTGTTATTGTGTGTGTGTTGTCTCCTCTATTTGTATCTTACCTATATACTTGCTGTCTTTTATATTTGTATTTATTTTTATTTTTTTAGGGATGCAAACTAGCAGCTTTGCTATAATCCGGCATATTTACAAAGATGTTTTTCGATGTTCATTAATGTGCACTGTCCCTATCCAAAAAATAAAGTATTAAAGTAAAGTAAAGTCCATGCATCTGGAAAAGCTATAAGCATAATGTGCCTTCTACCCAGGGACGGAGTACGGGGGACTCCTGAAATACAGATTACTGTGAAAACACGCCGCGTACCTCTGGAATCCTAATCATCCTCAAGGCTTCGGCACAGAAACGTCTCTGAATAAAGCAGCAGCTTTAAATCTCTCTGCAAGGTGTTGGCAGACGAAAACATACACGGCATTCGAGATGGAAGGTTGTTTTTACTTTGGCGGTCGTCCATTTTTAAAGATCACACAGCGGACATTTTATCTACAAGACATTTTATGTATATTTACTCCATGAGTGATTAAACTAAGAGCTTAAACCACCAAGTACCTGATATCCCATCAGCCTTCACTTTCAGTCGGCATTCAAAATTCTGTATTCTGCACAAAGGCAACAAGTTTTGTTTGCACCAGAGCTTCAAAACAAATCTTTTATTAGAAAGACTCACTTAACTCCATGGAGTCTTTTTGGGCTATTTGGTCCATTTCTTAATCCTTGTCATCCTGCCTGTATACACCACTTAAAAATGTTTAAATGCCATGTTGGTATATTTTTTTCACCTTTATAACTTAATAATAATTGATTTTTTATTCTGACTTACTGGATCAACATTTTGAACCAAAAAGAAACAAAGAAAAACCAACATAAATGTGATCTTGTGATTGTGTGTGATCCTGTCATCCAACTCTGGTTTTTATTCTAGTGGGACTCTATTTTATTTGTCTTGTGTGTTTAGCGTAACAATTTTGGTCATTTTGTTTCTTTGGTAGTCAATTTGTGTCTTTTTTAGTCCTTTAGTCCAACATAAAATGTGATTTTTAATCTTTTTTTTTACTTTCAAAACACTATTATGCTCAATAAAGAATTTTAAATGTTGCAAATGTGAACAAAGATTGCAAATATAACATATAAGAGGGTTACATCCAGTTCTATCATTTTATACTAAATATATATTGACCTTGACCTTGTCTCCAGTTTTATTGTAAAATAAATCAAGAGAGGCAAAGTGAGAAAATGATCTGGCTGCTTTGATACTCAAATAACGGAAAAAGTCAAAATATCGAGAAAATAGTCAAAATAATGAAAAAAAGTTGATGTCACGAGAAAAAGTCAAAATGAGAAGAAAAAGGTCAAAGTCACGAGAAATGATTGAAAATGAGAAAAAAAGTCGAAGTCATGAAAAAAATTCAAGATAACGAAAAAAAAGTCAAAATAACGAGAAAATAGTAAAAATAATTTTTAAAAAGTTGAAGTCACAAGAAAATGTCAAAATTCATCGATAACTTTGGCAAGAAAGTAAATAAAGATAAAAATCTGAATTGTAATTGTCAGCTGCAGGACCAGGATCAACAGTGGGATTTGTGCTCACAAGTATTTCACAAGAAAAAGTCAAAATGAGAAGAAAAAAGTTAAAGTTGAATGATTAAAAATGAGAAAAAAAGTCGGAGTCACGAAAAAAAGTAAAAATAACGAAAAAAAATCAAATTAACGAGAAAATAGTCAAGATAATGAAAAAAAGTTGAAGTCACAAGAAAAAGTCAAAATGAGAAGAAAAAAGTTGAAGTCATGAGGAATGATTAAAAATTTGACAGAAAAGTCGAAATCACGAAAAAAGTCAAAATAACGAGAAAATAGTCAAAATAATGAAAAAAAAGTCATGAGAAATGATTCAAAATGAGAAAAAAAGTAGATATCAGGAAAAAAGGTCAAAATAACATGAAAATAGTCAAAATAATTAAAAAAAAAGTTGACGTCACAAGAAAAAGTCAAAAATCATCGATAACTTCGGCAAGAAAGTAAATAAAGATAAAATCTGAATTGTAATTGTCAGCTGCAGGACCAGGACCAACAGTGGGATTTATGTTCACAAGTATTTTTCTCATTTTAGAACAACCGTCCTCAAAATGACAAAAAGTCCTTATTGCAGTGTATTTCCCCATTAAAAATGCATTATAACTAATGACGCCTTCTGTGTGGAAGGTTGTAGACAGAACAGAACAAAAAAATCTGTAAATGCAAGCAAACTAGAAACTCCTCTGGGGGGAAAAATGTGAAGTGTGCATCTACAAAAGCACCAGAAAAACCTAAAAAATGCTCTTTGTGCCCTCAGCAGAGAACACGTCTTTGTCTACCAGAACAACATCGCCCCTTCAGTGTGTGTGAAAGCGAGTGTGTGTGCACAGTTATGATGCACCGTATGAATACTGAGCTGCATCCTTGTTTGATTCTTTATGCTCATTTAGCACTCTCTGCCTTCTTTGCCCTCCTTCCTCGACGATTCGCTTATGTAAGGAATCAGCGCAAGCTTGTCTGAGCAGCGTCTCTGATGAATACAACTCTGTACTGTACAGCAGCTTCTCTCTCACACACACACACACACACACACACACACACACACACACACACACACACACACACAAAGGGAACCTATTATCTAATCACTGTTTGCCCAGGCTGGAGTCTAGACTAGAAAGGACACAGTTGCAGTTCACAGAAATGGACCCGGTATAATCAATTTAACAGAGTGGTTAAAAACTGTTTGAATTGCCAGAGTTAGGGCTGGGCGATATGGCCCTAAAAGAATAGCACGATATTTCAGGCTATTTTTGCGATAACAATATTCTTGACGATATAGGAAATACTAAAAAAGAAAAAAGAAAATATGATTTTTTTTTTAGTCTGTATAAATAATAAAAAATCTAAAATGTGGTGTGAAGTAGGGGTGTGCCATATCGTATCGTTCACAATAATATCGGTATATTTTTTTTATGGTTAAAAAAAAAATGCATATCATGATATTGACAACATTCCTACTTCTTGATGTGGTGGTTAAAGTTGTTTTAATTACAAAAAGCTACTTACTCCCTGTCGCTAAACACATGCAGCTTTCAAAATAAGAGCACAGTGTGTTAACGGAATCCACCGGAACCCCTAAATGGTTATTTTTATTATTTTCTCATACAAGTCAAGAGTAATTTTTTTGTATTTGGCAACTGTTGAGATTTGCACATCAAACTAAATTTTAGATTTTTATTTATTTATACAGACTAAAAATAAATCATATTTTCTATATCTTTTTAAGTATTTCCTAATATCGTCAATAATATCGTTGTTGCAAAAATAGCCTGCAATATCGTGATATTCTTTTAGGGCCATATCGCCCACCCCTAGTGTGAAGTGCAAGTCTCAACAGTTGCCAAATACAAAAAAAATTACTCTTGACTCTTGAGTATGAGCAAATAATAAAAAATAACCATTTAGGGGTTCCGGGGGCATATTTTAATGACATTTTGTAAAGGAGAATAAAGGTTCTTGTATGTTTTATTTAAGGCATCTTATTTTGACAGTCTTCTTGTAAATTCTGTGGTGGATTCTCTTAACACACCGTGCTCTTATTTTGAAAGCTGCATGTGTTTAGCGACAGAGAGTAAGTAGCTTTTTGTGATTAAAACAACTTTAACCACTACATTAAGAAGTAGGAACGTTGCCAATATCATGATATGCATTTTTTTTAACCATAAAAAAAATATACCAATATCATCGTGAACAATACGATATGGCACACCCCTAGCCAGAGTTCCCACATTTATATTCAGTTTGTCCAGTTAACATATTAGTGTTGGTTCAGAGTTACTTTGTGACTTCAACGTCAAAGTACAAAAGATAACAGTGCATACAATAACTGCTGAGTGATCTGTGAAATTGCCACGTAACAAGTACTGTTAAACTCTGAAATCTTCAGCTATTATGTCCTTTAAAAAAATCTGTTAAAAAATCTTCGCCATGTTGGTATCAGTTTTTTCAAGTTTCTCACTTGATTTAGCAACTTTACAGACCCTGTTAGCAGCTTCAGTTCTAAAAAGTGAATAGCAGCATATTTTAGCAAGAAACACTGTATTTTGTTTTGTAATTCATTTGTAGGCATGCTCTTAAGAGTCTGCAACTTTTCTGCCAGCAACACAGGATCTCTCTCTCTGTCTCACCTCTTGTGCCGTGCAGGCAGGAAGTCAGCTGACACAAGCGCCAAGCTAAATGAGATATGATGTCACCGATATGCAAATGAATGTATGATGTCATCTGGTGACTTTTAGAGCTTGTGCTAGCTCCTTTCATTGGTACCGTAATTTTCGGACTATAAGCTGCGCCTTTTTCCCCAATTTTCGATTCTGCGGCTTATATAACGGTGCGGCTAATCTATGGATTTTTACAGCTAACGGCCACTAGGTTACCTCCTAAATCTATGGATTTTACAGGTTACAGTCCACCAACTTTAACTCTATGGGCTCTATGACCGGTCCGTGAGGAGCGGCAGGCTCCAGCAGGAAAAGCTGGAGGCAGGTGTACTACCAGATTGGCTCGGGGTCCTTCATATACTTTTAAGCTATTTTTCACTTGTCTGTGTGTATTTGTGTCAAAAGCTACTTATGCTACCTATACACCAGAAGACTTTGAAAAGATTTGGAAAGACTCCTGCAAGACTCACACCTGCTCACATCTAAAGACAAGTGTTAAGAGTTTTTAGTCCCAGCCTAGTCTCAGACTGAGATTCTACAAAGACTGTAAATCTTGCAGGGTCACTATTTACAAGACTACAACTAGATTTCCTTTAGCATTTTTTACCTACCATGCAATTTTTGTGTGCACAGTGGTTTGTGTTGAAAAAAAGAAAAAGAAAAAAAGAAGAGAAGACGCCCTCACAAAGCTGAAAAAGGATTTCTGTTTTTCTGAAAAGTTGACTATTTTACAGTAAAAATAGATATAAGGAAGAATAAAGGAAAGGAAACTGTAGAAAAGAATTAATGATATACATTTATGTCTTATTTAATTATAATTAGTTTAATTGAATAATTATACTTATCAGCTCTATCAACTTTCATTTAGTTAATCACACATTCATCATCAATTATTTATTACTTATTTATGTATACATTTATTTATACATTTTAACTGGGTCTGCTTACTGTTCTCTTTACTAAGAAACAGCGTCCCCGAAATCCCGCTTGTGGCCGTAAATATATTACATCTCTATATTTGTATTTAGGACTGAGCTTACTAACATTATTGTGATGATACTGTGATGATAAGTGGTTTTACTGCCGGTCTGGAACCGCTCATCTATTGGTTGTTGATTGTGTTACGTCACTACGACTTGCGATCATATCAAACACGTTTGATATGATCGCAAACCAAAGACTAGGAAAAGACTGATAAGAAACAGAGCAGATTACTACCTTACACTTAACGATCGGGATGACGGGAGCGCGCTGTGACTCCTAAGACTCCTAGAAGTAAGACTCCTAGATTTACTAAAGACTTTCAGTTTTTAGTCTGGGACTGTGAAAATCGTTTGGTGTAAGCCCAGCATTAGTTTGTCGGAGTCGCCGTGCCGTAATCAGCGGCAGACGAAGGACCCCGAGCCAATCTGGCAGGGCGCCGGAAAAGAGTGAAACAGGTAGCGCGCAAAAGTAAAAGTGAAACCGAGAGTGGTACGAGAGACAGAACGAGAGACAGACCGACATTACGAGAGCGAGATAGTTTGTGCAAAGGAAGTTTTCATGCACAAACCGTCATTATGGAAAACAACCGTAGAAATGCATATGATGCAGCTTTTAAGTTAAAGACAGTCAATCTGGCTGTAAAAGAAGCTTCCTCAAGCAGCCATCTCTTTCCCCACAATCCCCTCTGTGAACGAACCCTTGCATATGGTAATTAAACATTAAAACACCTGCGGCTTATAGTCCAGTGCGGCTTATATATATGTACACATCATTCAATTTAGCTGCTGCGGCTTATACTCTGGTGCGCCTTATAGTGCGGAAAATACGGTAAAAAGAATTTTGCTTAAAATAATTGCTTACAACAAGACCAGGGATGGGCAACTTAAATGCTGGAGAGGGCCACAATTATTCATGTTCACTACCACAGGGCCACATATAGGACTGTGCACTTCACCAGATATGATGAAACTGCAATTTTAAATATGTTTACAGTGCAGTAACATATTTCATGCTCAAATGCATGTATAACAGTATAAATAGGAATACAAAAGGTTTGAAGCAAATAAAAAATAACCACTTACTGTGATTTATTTTTTTTTCAGTGCAAGAACAGCAGACCAACATTAATTGCAAGAAGTAATTTTGTGCATTTTTACACTGCACTTTTAGGATTTCATGCTCAAATGCATGTAGTTGTACTGAGGGCCACTTCAAGTGAGGGTGCGGGCCGTATGTGGCCCCCGGGCCTCCAGTTGCCCACCCCTGAACTAGAGTCTGACCGATTTATCTGCCTGTCACATACACATTTCTTCAATTTCTTGTTCATTTTAATGCCTGTTACAACTAAAGATACATTTGTTTGGACAAATATAATGATAATAAAAAACATAGCTCATAGGAGTTTAATTTAAGAGCTGATATCTAGACATATTCTATGCTTTTCTTGATAAGAACCATAAATCATAATGAAGAAAACCATGGAAAATGTCTAGATATCAGCTCTTAAATTAAACTCTTATGAACTATTTTTGTTATTATCATTATATTTGTCAAAATGTACCTTTAGTTGTACCAGGCAATAAAATGAACATGAAATTGAAGAAGAAAAGGGTGGTTTAATCATTTTTTCCATGATTGTATATGGAATGTGTCTATGTTGTCCAATCTGCACCGATATGAAAACTTTTTTTTTGGAACATATAATGTAGAAAAAAGGATGCTTGGGTTGATTTAGAAAGTGTCTTAGCTATTTCTTTAATTTTAATTATTCTTTTTATTTATAGTTTTTATTCCTAGCATTAGTTGATTATGTAATACATGGTATGTATAATGTATAATAATGTTAAATATTATTATTTTTTAAGTTATTTGTTTCAGAAAGCAGCCTGCATAGTAATATCAGTGCAAAATCAATGCACAAAGAAAAACTATTTTTTACAATTTTAAAATCACTACATCAGCTGTCATATCAGTAACAGTGACACATTTTAGCCTCTAAAATTGGTATTCGTATTGATTTGAAAAAAAAAAAAACAATATTAGTCAGGATTTACCTACAACAAGTATATTGATTAATAAAAGGTCTGCTGATTAATTTTCTTCTGAAAATCTGACTAAACTCTGATTAAATCTGATAAATCTGCTGTAAACTTTAATTTCTGTATTGATGATGATCACTTTGCAGCTTTGCCAACACCCATCCAAATTCAATAATGTGATTTCTTGCAATACTGGATTACTTCCTGTGAAACACCACCAGGTATAATCTGCACAAAGCCTCGCAGCTATTTTTTTTTTTTTTTTTAAGCAGAGGACAGGGAATCAACAAGCAGAGGTAAACAACAGCAACAGGAGCAACATGAAAATGAGCCACAACAGAGAGAAAGGCTTGTACAAAAAAAATCCAGAGGGCCTGCTATTTCACATCCACAAACAGAATATTAAATGTAACATATGGGTCAATGACGTGATCTATATACACTACCGGTCAAAAGTTTTAGAACACCCCAATTTTTCCAGTTTTTTAATTGAAATTCAAGCAGTTCAAGTCAAATCAACAGCTTGAAAGGGTACAAAGGTAAGTGGTGAACTGCCAGAGGTAAATAAAAAAAGGTAAAATATAACGTACATTTCAGAATTATACAAGTAGGCCTTTTTTCAGGGAACAAGAAGTGGGTTAACAACTTAACTCTATGGAGTCTTGGGCTATTTTGTCCATTTTTGAATTCTTTTCATGTCTTTGTAAGTCAGTTTGTGTCTTTTGGTGTCTTTTTTTGGTCATTTTGTGTTGTTTTTTTTAGTCCTTTAGTCCAACATAAAATGTGATTTTAAATCTTTTTTTTACTTTCAAAACACTATCATGCTCAATAAAGAATTTTAAATGTTGCAAATGTGCATTCATTTCAGAGTAAACAGACATTAAACTGCATCATTTTCAATTAAATTCTGGAAAAGTTGGTGTGTTCTAAAACTTTTGACCAGTAGTGTATATATCCATAAAATCTGATTATATACAGGGAAATAAATGTGAACTAAAATGAGAAGAAAATGCAATCCACGTTCACATTGCAACACTATGGTACTGTATATAACATGTTTTAACATAATTTATCAAAGCTTTTGGAAAAAAATGGTTGTATTTAGAATATGTTCTGCTCAATAATGATGAAATGTGTAAATGTAGAAATACTAAAAAAATAATAATAATTTAATGTTTTTATAAATGAAGTAATTATATGTATAAGTTCATTTCAATACAATGTAGGTGGATGAAGTATTTAATATTTAGCATTTTTTGTGGTTACACCATTTGACATCTTGCCAACCCTTATTTGTCAATGACCCTTATATTACAAAAATAAATTTAACACATATTGCTGAAATGCATTAAGAATGTCCAAAAACCAATAGAAATATCAGACTACTGTGCACGTACAAACTGTTTTTTATTCTAGTGTGACTCTATTTTAATTGTGTCTTGTGTGTTAAGCGTAACAATTTTGGTCATTTTGTGTATTTTTAAGTAATTTTGTGTCTTTTTTGGTCATTTTGTGTCTTTTTTGGGGGGAATTTTGTGTCTTCTGTGTTTTTTTTAGTCATCATGTCATACTTTCAAAACACTATCATGCTCAATAAAGAATTTGAAATGTTGCAAATGTGAACAAAGGTTGCAAATATAACATATAAGAGGGTTACATCCAGTTCTATCATTTTATTTTGCATCTCTCTACACCATGGGTCTCAAACTTGCGGCCCGCGGGCCAATTGCGGCCCTCATGACGATATTTTGTGGCCCTCACCTTGATATGAAAGTTTAATGTGAGTTCTATATGAATGGCACTTTACCGTGTTGTGTGTGGAAGGTCCCTTTAATTACTTTTTTGGTCATTTTGTGTCTTTTTTAAGTAATTTAGTCTTTCTCTGTCATTTTGTTTCTTTTTTTAGTAATTTTGTCTTTTTTTTTAGTAATTCTGTGTCTTTTTTGTCATTTTGTGTCTTTTGTAAGTAATTTAGTCTTTCTCTGTCATTTTGTTTCTTTTTTTAGTCATTTTGTGTCTTTTTTTGGTCATTTTGTGTCTTTTTTTGGTCATTTTGTGTCTTTTTTGGTAATTCTGTGTATTTTTTGGTAATTCTGTGTATTTTTTGGTCATTTTGTGTCTTTTTTTGCAATTGTGTGTCTTCTTTGGTCCTTTTGTGTCTTTATTTGTAATTCTGTGTCTTTTTTGTCATTTTGTGTCATTTTTAAAGTAATTTAGTTTTTTTCTGTAATTTTGTTTCTTTTTTTTGTAATTTTGTGTCTTTCTTTGGTCATTTTGATTCTGCCTCCAACGGCCCCCTGGTAATTTGAATTTGAGACCCCTGCTCTACACCAAACCCCATAAGAAAAAGCTTCTATTTTATCAGTATATTGACATGCAGACAGAACGGTTCCCTGGCACAGACTAATCCTCTGCACACCTCCTCTATAAGCCCCACTGCTCTCTTTCTAGTCCAGCCACAAGCTTGTTCCTGCCAAAACCTATGACACACTGAACCAACTGGTGACATTTTGTTGCAGGCGGTAACAGACGCACCTGACCAGCGCGCTGGCTGGAAACGACGGCCACGATTAAAATGGAGCGAAAACGGGAGGAAGATTGGGCTTGAAGCCTGCAGATAAACGGGCACTAATTAGTAAAACATGCAGCTCAGCCCGCTGCCTTTCTGTCATTGTGTTTTCTGCGTGTGTGCACGATGCAATAACAATAACAAACGCACCCTCCCTTACCGTACGTGCTCCCACAGGAGGCATGTCTACACACCATTGCTGTCAAATGCAAAGAAGAAGAAAAAAAAATCAGATTTACCTGGCTGCGGTCTCTGCAGACACCTTCTTCTTCTTCTGTGGTTTATTTAAATGCTGCTCTCCTTTCCTTGCTTTCCTCCTGCTCTGCAAATCATTTCAGGTCGCCCATGTTCGCAGCTCGATAGATGGATGGATGGAGAGAGGAGGAGGAGGAGGAGTAGGATGAAGAGGGGGTGGAGGAGGAAGAGGAGCAGAAGCCTTTGATGTGAGGAAATCTGGGTCCCTGCTCGCGACCCAGCTGCGTGGACTGGATTTATGTCGTTTCCAAGGCAGCGTCCGTCGACCTGACGAGCGTCAAGCTGCCGCCTGTTGTGCAGAAAGACAACTTCCCGTTTGCATTTCAAAATAAGAGTCTCAACTAAAGTTACTTAAAAGGGGAAACACAAGCGAAGTAAGATGTTTTGAAAAGGGTTTTTAACTTTAAGTCTGTGGAACAGACTAGGTGTGGAGCTGAAGCAATGTCCATGCATGATCCAGTTTAAAAAGCGGTACAAACACATGGTTTTCACAAGGTACAGGGAGGAAGAAGGGCATTAACAAACGGTCGTTTTCATAAATGATAAATTATTTATGTATTTGTAACCCAGACTTGTAACATCCCACACCTCCTACGTATGGGGCACGTTTTCCGTGAACGCACACGCTGCTAGGTCTACTTTTAACCTTAAAAGGATACAACTTATACTGTTTATATTCTGCTTCCAAACACTTCTAATATCTGACAAATCCCAGATCCTATAGTACGTTATTTCTGGTATAAACTGGACTGTTACATAATCAGGAAGTCATACTAGGGCCTTTTAGTAAAGCAGAGGACTAATGATTAAAAGTAACAGAAAATATACCACAGTGGTGTCAAATGTCCCTTGTAATGAAATCAAATCAAGCATAACTTAATTGTTTTGTATTAAATCTGGTGATTAAAGTTCTATTTACCTATATTTAGATATTCAAATATACACTCAGACATTATAGATATGACTGAAACTGATTGCAGCTCAATACAACAACCCTGTAAGAAAAAAAAAGAAAAAAAGTTCATGCCTTCATGAAGTTATAAAGTTCAGGTTTTGTTAAAGCTTTTGAGAAGATTTGATGTCATGGTAGTTTTTTTAGGCGGTTAGTGCTGTTGAATTGTATTGTTTTATTCTGACAGGTGCTTCTAATAGTGAATCTACCTTAATTTATATAAATGAGTTTGATACTAGAACAACAGCACCACAAACTATAGGCTCCAAAAAAGGCCTAACCATAAAGCAGGTCCAACTATAAATGTAACATTAAAACCTTTAAGAATGGAGAATTTAATTAAGGATTTGTGTTAGTTTTTGCTTTAACTAGTTGTAGCTAAAAAGCAGCTGAGTGCATAAAAAAAAAAAGGTTTTCAAACAAGCATTTATAACTTTGGTTAACACTTCTCAGTACACACATATGGACTAGGGCTGCAACTAACGATTATTTTCATTATCGATTAATCTGTCGATTATTTAAACGATTAATTGATTAGTTGTTTGGTCAATAAAATGTTGAAAAATATCAATCAGTGTTTCCCAAACCACAAGATGACGTCCTCAAACCTCTTGTTTTGTCCACAAACCAAAGAGATATTGAGTTTATTGTCATTAAGGAACAAAGAAACCAGAAATATTCACATTGAAGAAGCTGAAATCAGAGTTTGGACTTATTTACTTTAAAAAAAACTGCTCAAAGCAATTATTTGATTATCAAAATACTTGACCATTAATTTAATAATCTATTATTGTTATATTAATCCAATAATTGTTGCAGTTCTAATATGGACTAACGTTCATATCTAACCTTTGCTAAATTAACGACTTCACAAAGTTTATTTCAACTTATTTAAGTGGATTTAGATCACACGTTCTAACCAGTATCTTTTTAAACACATTCCTGCAAATAAATACATCACTTTTTGCTTATAAATATTCGTGTTTTTATTGAGATATTGTTGATAATGTCGAGTGAACTGATTTGTTTGTAACGTTAGCTAGCTTACTACTTGTAACCCACACAGCGCTAACGCTCACTTACACACAACTACAGTGAAGTATCTCTCCAAATTATCACATTGCTCTCATTGTGGACATCAATACTTCAGTAAAAATGTAAAATAGTGTAATATCACTTTGTAGTGGCTTTATATTGAGCGCTAAACGTCTATAGTGCTGGTTTCTGTGGTAACTGCTGCTAACTTGACGCAGCTGAGACGAACCAGGGAGATGCAGCAAATCGGCGTAACTGCGCATGCGTATCCGAAACATGACGAGTGTTTCCGATGATAGCCGAGGCCACCACCCACTCCATGGAGCATCCAGCATGGATGAGTGAGCAGAGATCCTCGCTGAGGATTCAGAGCCGCTGCGGGCCTCTGGGAATATGACACTAGCATGTAAACACGAGTGGATATAAAGGCTCATTTCTCTTCAATTAACGAGCAAAAAGCGAAACAAATAATTACCAGATTTTTTTTTTCACATTCCGATTTAAGAAGCCAATTTCACGGTCACCAGTGGTAAATAGAGATAGATAACAGAATAAAACGTTTTGGACATATTTAATACAATAAGATGGGATCTCAAAGGTGAGACTTTCTAAGATACGTCGAAAAATAATGTACATTTCTTTCAAAATATATTATTATAGTGATTTTTTAGGGAAAAAATGATTTTATTATATTTTTAATACATATTTTAAATAATCATATGTAATATTGATATTTTAATTCTACTGTATTTTATCTTCTATCTTTGTCTTTTTTATCTATCTATCTATCTATCTATCTATCTATCTATCTATCTATCTATCTATCCATCCATCCATCCATCCATCCATCCATCCTTCTATCTATCTATCTATCTATCTATCTATCTATCTATCTATCTATCTATCTATCTATCTATCTATCTATCTATCCATCCATCCATCCATCCATCCATCCATCCATCCATCCATCTTTCTATCTATCTATCTATCTATCTATCTATCTATCTATCTATCTATCTATCTATCTATGTGGGAGGCAGACCTCTCAGTTCAAGGGGAGGCTCAGGAAATTAAATAAGAAGAATAAGAGTTGTTATCAAAATAAGTTTATATAGAATAGCCTAAAACTGTGTAGTTTGGTTAACCCTCTGGAGTCTCCAAAAGCACCAAATCCAGACTTCTTTATGACATCCAGACTAGAAAACAAAGCAGCGTGGAGCCCTACTGTAAATTTACCTCTAAAGTTCTGGCTGTAAACTCCATGAGGCCAGTTTCAGTTTGATGATGATATACCAAGTAAAACTGGAGACAAGCTCAAATATATTTAGTATAAAATGATAGAACTGGATGTAACCCTCTTATATGTTATATTTGCAACCTTTGTTCACATTTGCAACATTACATTTTTTTATTGAGCATGATAGTGTTTTGAAAGTAAAAAAAAAGATTCAAAATCACATTTTATGTTGGACTAAAGGACTAAAAAAACCTACACAAAATGACCAAAAAAAGACACAAAATGACTTACAAAGACATGAAAATAATTCAAAAATGGACAAAATACCCCAAGACTCCATAGAGTTAAGTTGTTAACCCACTTCTTGTTCCCTGAAAAAGGCCTACTTGTATAATTCTGAAATGTACGTTATATTTTACCTTTTTTTATTTACCTCTGGTCGTTCACCACTTACCTTTGGACCCTTTCAAGCTGTTGATTTGACTTGAACTGCTTGAATTTCAATAAAAAAATGGAAAAATTGGGGTGTTCTAAAACGTTTGACCGGTAGTGTATATAGATCACGTCATTGACCCATATGTTAATATGTTAAAAGACATAAAATGACTAAAAACCCCCACAAAATGACCAAAAAAGACACAAAATGACTTAAAAAAGACACAAAATGACCAAAAAAGACAAAAAATGACAAAAAAAAGACAAAATGAGAAGACAGAATGACCAAAAAACCCCACAGAAGACACAAAATGACAAAAAAGACACAAAATGACCAATACAAGACACAACATAACTAAAAAAGACACAACAACAGACATAAAAAGAACAAAAAAGACACGAAAAGACATGAAAAGGATTCAAAAATGGACGAAATAGCCCAAAACTCCATAGAGGTAAAGAGATAGTTCAGAGATACAGTGGTTCTGGGGATTATTGCTTTTGTTTTCACTAATAAATGCATGAAGACAGATTTTTTTCATGTGATTGTAGTAGTCTGAAGTTATGTCAAACAGCAATATTAAGCTATTTAGGACTCAACAGTTGATTGTCCATGTGATCATCAGTAACTGACTTGGATTCAGGCCGATATTTAAACACACATTTACCAAAAACTGACCAGTTAGAAAACCCTTCTGCATCTTTATATCAGCAGCTTGTAGGGTCTATTTATGTATCTTATTTTTTCTCTAATAAAACCAGTGGTGTACAGGTATTTGCAGACACTGTAGGTTACCTCACAGTCCTGCTGTTTCCCATCTCACCACTCAGCGGCGCTGTTGCCTTGTGTTTGAATCTCCTCGACTCTTCTGTCGCTGTCCTTGGTGCTGATTTAGGCAAAACAGACGCCTAAAATGTGTATATCTCTATATTTAACCCTCTGGAGTCAATCTATTTATTGAAAAAAATATGTTTTATTTACAGTAATAACTTTATTTATATATAATATGTAGACAAGATGAGAAAGCCAGTTAAAGTTCAATCATAGGAGCTTTCACAGTGTGAAATTTATATTTCTAGACCATTTTCAAAATGTGAATTTTCTTTCTACAATGAAAACTATAACTATTTTTAATTTACATGCAAATAGACTGTTTTGTAATTTTATTATTTATTGTTTTTTCTGCTGTTCTGTGTGTATAAATGGTAATAAATAGATAAATAAATAAATAAAAAAATTTCATAGACACCTGTGTCTTTTGTTTGTATTTTGGGTTCCTCGCAGCTTTATACTTTGTTAATTAAAATAAAATGAAAAACTATGCATATAGGAAGTTGATAAATTTGAACCAAAATTTCCTGGACTTCAGAGGTTTAAAGTAAAAAAGTTATGTTTATCTTTTCCTTTGAAAGCATTATTTGATTTCAAAATAATTGTCCACGTTTAGTTCCTTTTCACTTCAGTATGGGTTGTTTGTGGGAGGGAATAGAGATCTATTTATCTTTGTTTTAATTCTGTTCTCCACCCTGATTTTTTTTTCTCACCATAGAAAAACTAAAAATTAAGTACAGCAAGGATCTGTCACATTGTGATTCTTTTTATCTACAGAACTTTGTGGGACTTTCTGGGATGCTTTGTGAAAGTTTACTGTTGTGAGTGTATTTTTTTATTTTTTTGTGGTGCCACCTTGTGGCTTTTTGTGATAATCACATCTGGTTTTACAGTTTTTCTCAGTCACTTTGGTGCATTTCTCACATCACTATTAAGATTTGCACAACAGTTAGCTCAACCTCCACAACATTTAGTCATTCGTGCACATCATAGTAGCAGTTTCTGCTTACAACGAATTACAAATGTTTTTGTACGTGCATCAAGTGCTTTCATACAACTCTCTGCTGTTTTATAACATTATCATTTGTCAGTCAAAATGAACTATACTTGTGGATGCTGGATAGTCATTCCATATAAAACTAATAGTCCTCATTGCATTACTTGAGTCACATTTTTTTACATACAAAATGTTGAACTAGTTGTCAAAATCTGTCAAGCAAATTTTATAAAAAGATTTCTAAATCTTTTTTTTTTTTTGAATAATTTCTCTCAGGTGAGACGAAACTATGTGACCAGATAGAGAGAAACGTCTGGATGTTATTTTGTGTCTTCTGTGGAGTTCTTTGGTCATTCTGTCTTCTCATTTTGTGTCTTTTTTTGGTCATTTTTTGTCTTTTTTGGTCATTTTGTGTCTTTTTTTTAGTAATTTTGTGTCTTTTTGTGGGGTTTTTTTAGTCATTTTGTGTCTTTTTGTGGGTTTTTTTTTTGTCATTTTATGTCTTTTTAGTCCTTTAGTCCAACATAAAATGTGATTTTGAATCTTTTTTTTAACTTTCAAAACACATACAAAATGGTGAGCTAAAAATCTGTCAAGCAAATTTTATAAAAAGATTTCCAAATCTTTTTTTTTTCCTGAAAATGTCTCCCAAATTGAATCATTTCTCTCAGGTGAGATGAAACTATGTGACCAGATAGAGAGAAACGTCTGGATGTGCATGAATGATTTACAGTACTATGTATGTTGTATGTTCAGTTCTATTATGTACGCAATATTGTTTACAGTTGTGCACAGCTCTACCCAAAGGGAGTTTATGTTTTTTGTAAATGCTGTGAACAAATTAGATTTGCAAAGAGCATATGCAATAAAATTTGAAACATACATATCTAGTGTCTTGTACTCAGTTACCTCACTGAATACAGTAGTGTATAACTTTACTGTAGTTTTCAAATGGCTGTGTAAATAGTATACAGTGCTGTCTTGAGCATTTTCAGGTAATGTTACCACACTGCAAAAAAGCCAACTTGTATTTGTAAGTTAGCACAAAATGTAAGTTAGCACAAAAACAAGTTGGTGAGTTGTTGTTACTTATATCTTTAAGTTGGGGTTCACAACAAGGGACAAAAGTTCTGCTAACTCTTATTTCTTTGTTGTGAAATGCGGGAAAGCGGTGAAATTCGGTCATTAGCGAAAGCTAGCGGCTAACTGATGCTAGCGGCGCTGCTTGTTACAGCTACAAGAGTAGCCATTAGCGTATCAATGCTAATTCAAAATTGTGGTCGCAACATTAGATGACATTTCATAGCGGTGTTACAATCGTGCCAATTCAGCACATTGCAGAAGTTAGCAGAAGTAAGGATTAAAAGTTATTACAATGTAAAATTATAAGTTAGTACAACTTACAGTTGAGTTGACAAAAATGTGAATTCAGAGTTGAGCAGACTCAAAAACAA
The DNA here is from genome assembly GCF_030273125.1 of Centropristis striata. Taxonomy (NCBI): domain Eukaryota; kingdom Metazoa; phylum Chordata; class Actinopteri; order Perciformes; family Serranidae; genus Centropristis; species Centropristis striata. The sequence goes on from NC_081533.1 coordinate 16,212,734, forward strand.
AACTTAAAATATTTAGTTTAAGTTTGTTGCCTTGAAATTTTGAGTTCACCCAACTTTTCTTTTTTTGCTGTGCAAAATCTGCATTGGAAAACATTTACAGAGTAAACTGTCATAATGAAAACATGACCGAGCCATTTGACTATCTTGTTCATAAACATGGTGTCAGGACTTTTCATCTTGATGACATTGAAACTTTCATTGACATGAAAACTTGCTTTTGAGGAATGAACTATCCATTTTGAGCAAGTGACACACTTTTGCAGGTTATCAACTAGGTTTTGCAGTTTGTACTAATTGTTTTGAGAGATGCATTAAACCTCTGAAGTCCAGGAGAATTTGGTTGAAATTTGTCAACTTCCTCTGCATTCATTTCTGTCTCTGTTTAGCATCTTTCAGTCTGTCCTTACATCACATGCATGGCTCCTTTTTCTCCACACAAACTTGGCTATCAGTCAGATTTTTCATTTTATTTTAATTAACAAAATATAAAGCTGCCAGGAACCCAAAATACAAACAAAAGACACAGGTGTCTATGGAAATGTACTTTCTTCTTTTATCCTTTTTTTTTTTAAGAAGTTGTAGAACTTGTAGAAAGAAAATTCTCATTTTAAAAATGGTCTAGAAACATAAATGTCACACTGTGAAAACTCCTATGATTGAACTTTAACTGGCTTTCTCAGCTTGTCTACATATCATATATAAATAAAGTTATTACTGTAAATAAAACATGTGTATTGTCAATAAATAGATGGACTCCAGAGGGTTAATTGTTGTGCAAATGTTAATAGTGATGTGAGAAATGCACCAAAGCGACTGAGAAAAACTGTGTGAAGCAACAAACACGGAATAATTTGCTCTTAAAAAACAGAAATATATTGATTATTATTCAGCACACCCAGCCGATAAATAATTGAGTAAGATTAAATAATGAAATAAATAAAATAAATAAAACAAATAAAATAAATAAAACAAATAAAATAAATAAAATAAAATAAATAAATAAAATAAATAAAATAAATAAAATAAATAAAATAAATAAAATAAATAAAATAAATAAAATAAATAAAATAAAATAAAATACTACAAGATCAATTAATTCTATAAATTTAAGTGAAAATATTGTTTCCAGTCCACTACATGCACATTAGTTTGGGGTAACCAATCAGAAGGTAGAATCACGTGTGTCATAAGAATTTCTTCCTCTTTCACTCTTCCAGTACTTTGCCCTTTGAAGTAAGTTCTACAGGTATGGAGGTAAATAATCTGGGAAAGAAGACCAAACCTTCAAAAACTCAACATCTTTTCCTTTTAAGACAGCATGTAATCTCTCATGGGGAGCTTCTCAAACATCTCTCTGTAGCAGAGGGTAACTCCTGGAGGGGAAGTCTTTGATCCGAGAGATGGAAGTATCTGGAGGTAAGGCCCAAGAGGAAAACACCAGAGTCTATAAATATATAATATCTGCTTTTAAAAAGATGCAGCAAGTAATGTGTGACCTTTATATATATTAATAGATTAGATTAAATGATACTTTATTGATCCCACAATGGGGAAATTCACTTGTCAAAGCAGCTAAAGAAGAAGCAAAAGGTGTGAATATAAATTACAGGGGAAAAAACTTTTAAAAGAAAAATATAAAATGTATGGTGTACTAATGAAGCTAACTCTATCTTTTTTTGTCTTGTTTTTGCCTCTGCATTGTACAATATTTTATTATTAATTTATGTTGAAAGAATTTTCCATTTAAACATTTTTAGACCGTAAAAAAAACCTTTAGCACCAGTCAAGAATTTCACTGTGTGCAGAATGTTACATGCATCTCTACACAATTATATAGTCATGGGAAAAAATATTAGACCATCCATTTTCTTCAATTTCTTTTCATTTTAATGCCTGGTACAACTAAAAGTACATTTGTTTGACAAATATAATGATAACAGCAAAACTAGCTCCAAGAGTGTAATTTAAGAGCTGATATCTAGACATTTTCCATGGTTTTCTTGATAATGATTTTGGTTATTATCAAGAAAACCATTGATTTCCAGTGATGGAAGTGTTATTTTTACTGTACTTTTTGGTGCCTTTTTGAATCTAATGTTTTGTAAGGTTGTATTTTTACATGTCTACTGGATTTACAGATGAGCAGGAGCAAGAGCTTTTAAAGCTCACAAATAAAACAAGTTTTCTGATTTTGGTATTATCAAGAAAACCATTGAAATGTCTCATTATCAGCTCTTAAATTAAACTCTTATGAGCTATTTTTGTTGTTATCATTATATTTGTCCAAACAAATGAACCTTTAATTGTACCAGGCATTAAAATGAACAAGAAATTAAAGAAAACAAGGGTGGTCTGTTATTCTTTTTTCCACAACTGTATATTTTTAAAGCCTGCAAAGATATAATTAGATAAAGGTGCTGTATACGGTATTAACAGCAATATTAATGCACCATAAACACTGTTTACAGCACCTTTACAGCTTTTATGGTATATGTTATGCCATATATGGTAGGGCACATGTGGAATAGGAGTTTTGCTTCTGTAAGAGCGGCCCCACCCTGACCCTTGTTCACGACCTAAATAAGGTTAAAAAGGAAATTTAGTAGTGGGTCTGTGCCCAGTGGTGGTTCTACACAGGGGCCTCCAGGGGCCACTGCCCCTGTGAAGAAGCCTTTGGCCCCTGCTGTGGCCCCTGTGTCAAATTAATAATAAAATTATCAATTTATAACAATGAACAATAGAACAATTCTAACCTTTTTTTGTTCAAACAACATCTCACTGTACACAAAAGGAACCCAGAATGTGTACATTGTATAATAGTTTAACTCCCTGGATTTTTAAAGGGCTATTTTGTCCATTTTTGAATCCTTTTCATGTCTTTATGTGTCTTTGTAAGTCATTTTGTGTCTTTTTGGTCATTTGTATCATTTTGTATCTTTTCTGGTCATTTTGTGTCTTTTTTTTTTTGTCATTTTGTGTCTTTTTGTGTCTTTTTTTGGCTTTGTTTTTACTGCACTTTCAAAATAAAAAAAGTGATCGGCACAAAAATGAGAAATGTCATTGTCATACAAAAAAACTGTTATTGTTGGTGAGTCTCATTATTTAAATCAATGTATTTGTATCTTCCAAAAATGTACTTAAATAAGCTAAAATAAAGATTTTGAATGCTTCAATATCATCTTTGCCATTTGTTAATGTGCTAATGTGCTCCTCTGATTAAACACTGGCCCCCACAGTAAAACTGGTCTAGAACCGCCACTGTCTGTGCCCTTAAATACCCTCACACATAGAAAGAAATTTCAGAGAGAACAAGGGCTACATTGGACACGGGACACCTTTCATTCAGCAGCCTCAAAATTGACAAAGTTCTCCTCCGCTGTACCTAGGCAGTGTATTTTGATGATTGATAATAAAGATGACTAAAAGGAACTTCAACTTGGTCTACAATCCATTTTTATCACTCAGAGAGGTAGTACATTTATACTACACTTTGAATAGGGTCTGGAGGTATTTGTTACAGCAATTGAGGAGCAGTGGCGGTTCTACACAGGGGCCTCCAGGGGCCACTGCCCCTGTGAAGAAGCCTTTGGCCCCTGATGTGGCCCCTGTGTCAAATTAATAATAAAATGATCAATTTATAACGATGAATTATATCTACATTTATATAATATATATGTGTATATATAAAATATATATATATATATATATATATATACACACACTACTGGTCAAAAGTTTTAGAACACTCCAACTTTTCCAGTTTAGAAAGGAAAAAGTATTCTAAACTGTTGACTCATGGAAGTAGCCACCTTAACAGATAGAACAGCTCAACACACTCAATGGAAATCAAATATTCTTCAGAAAGTTCTTCCCAACTCTGTTGCAGAAGTTCCCTTAAATGTGGAGCAACTTGTAGGTTGTAAGTGATCAAAAAAAATTTGGGACACCTGTAGGAATTGGTAGCAACTTAGCAACTTTCAAGGGTTGATTAACCTCCGTTGCTGCAGAACTGCTTTAAGTTTTTAACCCATTTCTTGTTCACTGAAAAAGCCCTTTTTGTATCATTCTGAAATGTTGGGGTGTCTGGAAAAATTGGGGTGTTCTAAAACTTTTGACCGGTAGTGTATATATATATATATATATATATATATATATGTGTGTGTGTGTATATATATATATGTGTGTGTGTATATATATATATGTGTGTGTATATACATATATATATATATATATATATAAAGATCATTCTCACTGTATTGCAAATGATTAAATGAGAAATGTCATTGTCATACAAAAAAAACTGTTATTGTTGGTGAGTCTCATTGTTTCAATCTATGTATTTGTATCTTCCAAATATACTTGAATGAGATGTTTAAATAAGCTAAAATAAAGGTTTTGAATGCTTAAATATCATCTTTGCCATTTTTTTAATGTGCTAATGTGCCCCTCTGATTAAACACTGGCCCCTCCTTGGCCCCCACAGTAAAACTGGTCTAGAACCGCCACTGTTGAGGAGTCTTGGCATGGCCAGTGTTGGTTCCCCCCCAAATCCTCCAAATCTACCTTTAAAAACCTCCTGAAGACGCAGCTCTTCAGAGAGCTTCTTCTCTCCTAGAACCACGACAACTCTACTCATTAAAGAATTGTCACTAGCACGTATTACTGCACTAATGGCTCTTATTGCACTACTCCTTGATTGTGCCCCTTTTTTCCTGTAAGTAGCTTTGGATAAAAGCGTCTGCTAAATGACTAAATGTTAACCCTTTGATGCACAACATGGATCAAAAATGACCCTCATTTCATTCCCATGTTATTTAATGCTTGCTGTGTGTTTCTGTGCTCTATCTAACTTATTTTATGATTGAATATTCCAAGTATTCTTTAAATATCTTGTTTTTTGATAACAACAGATCATTATTTCAATTTTGCCTCTCATACTTTATGAAGAAAAAAGTTTCTGTATTATTACATAGCTAACTACTTCGCGAAGTAGCTTGCTTAGCTAACTACTTAGCCAAGAAGTTAGCAAGTAGTTAGCTTAGCAAGCTACTTAGCTAACCACTTAGCTAAGAAGTTAGCTAAGTAGTTAGTCTAACAAGCTACTTAGCTAAAAAATGGATATGGGTCATGTTTGACCCATGTTGTGCATTAGAAGAATAGTGACACAAAAAGGAATTTTTATTCAAAAATTAATAAAGGAAAACAAAAAAATTAGGATGTATGATGGTCAAAAACAAACTAATTGAGGAAAACCTGGAATACTGAATGATGAAAATAATTTATTGCAAAGACATAGAACATAAAAACTCTGTCGGGTCACTTTAGACCCATGTTGTGCATCAAAGGGTTAATGTAAATGTAAATCCCCAACAGCAGCCCCCCTTCCCACTGGGAATGCATGAACAGAAAAGTTGCAGCACCGTTATCTGTGGTCTGTTGATGAATAAAGTCACATTTTCACCACACCGTAGAAGTGCATGTGCAGGTTTTTACAGCAGAGATCTGTCAGAAACACAGCTGAAGAGAGGAGGCATCACTGAACTGTGCTCACGACACAACGGTAGCACATTTAATCATTACTTTTAAGTCTTAAAGGCCGTCCTATCTTACTTAGTGTACCATCATGCATCGTCAAACAGCTGGGAAAGCACGCTGTGGTTTTGAAACCTCTTTAAAAGCGATGACTGTAGTGTAATTTGTAAGAAATCTCAGCACCTGCTGAAGTCATCACGGGTTATTTACGGCCCTGCCAAACCTACAAAGACCTATTTTATGGTCATTTTGTGCTATAAAACTCGAGCTACCTGCATCAAACTGAGTGGATGAAAAAAGCACTCCTCTCTTGGCCAGCGTGGGTATAGTACTCATATCATGAGGGCTTTTTGCATGGCTCAATGAGCATGGCACTGAAACACAGCCGAGGCTAAGGGTTTAATAAGCTCCAGGTTCAGCTCTTTTCATGGCACCGTGAAGCACTTTGGATAAAAGCTCACACTGATTGGCAGAATAAAGGGACATAATAGTAGAGCGGAGTGGCCCAGTGCATGCAGGGAGCTGGGACCTTTGCTGTTATTATTAAATTCCCCAAATTTCACAGCGAAGTGTGTCGCTGCTCATCATCAGAGGGGAGGAATGCTAAACAGTTCAGTAACTTCTACCTGGAGGGTTGTTGTACTGCTGCTCTGTGGTGGGTTGAAAGAAATGCTCAGTCAGGAGGAGCTGGATCCAATTTAAATGCAGTCATCGTTTCACTTGAGCTCAGCCACTTCTACGTTCAAAACACTTTCTAACTCTATGGAGTCTTTTTTTAATTTTTTAATCCTTTTTATCCTGCCTGTATACACCACTAAAAAATGTTTAAATGCCATGTTGGTATTTTCTCCCAGCACAACCTCACCTATATGACCTGATAATAATAGTTTTTTATTCTGACTGACTTGATCAACATTTTGAACCAACAATTTTGGTCATGTTGTGTCTTTTTTAGTCATTTTGTGTCTTTTTGTTCCTTTTTTTAGTCATTTTGTCTTTTTTGGTAATTTTGTGTCTTTTTCTAGTCATTTTGTGTCTTGTATAAACATTTTGTGTCTTTTTGTTCCTTTTTTTAGTCATTTTGTGTCTTTTTTTGGTCATGTTGTGTCTTTTTCTAGACATTTTGTGTATTTTTTCGTCATTTTGTGTTTTTTTTTTGTCATTTTGTGTCTTTTTTTGGTAATTGTGTATCTTTTTTAGTCATTTTGTCTTTTTGTTCCTTTTTTTAGTCATTTTGTGTCTTTTTTGGTCATTTTGTGTATTTTGTAATTCTTAAATCCAACACAAAATTTGATTTTGAATAAATATTTTTTTACTTTCAAAACACTATCATGCTCAATAAAGAATTTGTTGCAAATGTGAACAAAGGCTGCAGATATAAAATATAAGAGGGTTACATCCAGTTTTATCATTTTATACTAAATATATTTGAGCTTGTCTCCAGTTTTACTTGGTATATCATCATCAAACTGAAACTGGCCTCATGGAGTTTACAGCCAGAACTTTAGAGGTAAATTTACAGTAGGGCTCCACGCTGCTTTGTTTTCTAGTCTGGATGTCATAAAGAAGTCATGATTTGGAGCTTTTGGAGACTCCAGAGGGTTAAGTCTCATAAATCGTGCTAGTAAGTTCAGGAGAGGATCCACAGGAGAGTCTGTACAAATAAGACAATTGTCCACACATTAGAATAATATTTTAATAAATAAATAGCAGCATCACACAGAAAATAAAGAAAATATACATTGTGTGGATGATGGCATAATCATTGTATAAACTCAAGATGTTTCGTAGACAAACATTCACAATTAAAATGGTATAAAAAACAGCCACTGCATAACAGAAGAAGGTTCAACACATAAAAAGATAGCTAACCCACGAGCGCCGGATCATACAAGAGCGAGACAAACCGGACAACTGGTCTGTGTCAATGCAGACGAGCATCAGAGGGTGCTGACGCCTCGGGGTGCAAGAGTCAATGTTTAATGCAGGGAAGGTGCACTGGAGAAGTTGGGTTTGCCAAACTCTTGAACAACCTGCAGCTCTGGCTATTCTCAGAGCCGTTTAGTGACAGAGTTACATGTGGGGGATACAGTCGGTATTAAAAAGTTTGTTTGCCGTGATTTATTATGCTTGGCATGCTGAGGTATTTCACCTTTAGATTTGAAAACTAAAAGATCTTATGAGGTCTTTTGGTTTAAATTTATCACTTAAAAAATAAAGGAACAGAGGGGAAGTACTGTACCAGCCCTCCATACTGGATTTCACATTAAAAGGAAAAATCCACCCTTTGGATTCTCTTACATTTTCTGACATTGCTTATGAATGATTTGTGCACCATATCAGTGATTTCCAGCCCGGGGTACTTGCACTTCTACAGTTGCCAGGGGGATTTGGAAATATGGTCGAAAAAGTCAACTAATTTGAATAAAAGGAATAAATTATGAGTTGATTAAGACAATATATCAACTGTAATGCCTGAACACTGCATGTTGCAGTTGTGTAGCTGTGCGAAAACTAATTAGAAAGCAAGCACAGAAGTTTAGGTAGCTAAACGTATTGAATAAATGGCAGAAAAATATAACTAAAAGTAATGCATAAACAGTTTTAATAGTTGGCAAGAAGTATTACATAAATTAATCTAATCATAGCGCAAAGAACTGATTAAACAGTTCAAATAATTAGCTTAATATATTGGATAGGCAGTTGAAATGGTTAGCTAAAAATACTGAGTAACTGGCTAATGGCTACAACAGTTAGCTAAAATTACTGCCTTAACAATTCAAATAGTTAGCTAAAAGTAGTGGATAAGGACTGAAATAGCTAAAAGTTCTGACTGAAAGGTTCAAATAATGAGCTAAAAGTAATGGAAAAAGGCTGAAATAGTGAGCAAAAAGTCCTGAATAAAACAGTTCAAATAGTTAGCTAAAAGTAGTGGCTAATGGCTACAACAGTTAGCTAAATTTACTGCCTTAACAGTTCAAATAATTAGCTAAAAGTAGTAGATACACAGTTGAAGCGGTAAGCTAGCCTGGCTGTGAAAAAACTTAATCTCAAAGGCTCACTAATTGACATATTATATCTTGTTTGTTTAATTTGTTCAAAAAACATAATTGTAAAAATGACATGTGCATTTAGAGAGTTATCTGCTGAAAGCTACAACTCCCTGCCAAAAAATAGTTCCAGCACAAAACTCATAAAAACCCATAAAAACACAACTTGTTTTGTTTTGTTGCACAAAACAAAATAGATATAACATGTAAATTAATATGTTTTTGTTTTACTTTGCAAAGAGCCAGGCTAGCTGCTTCCAGTGTTTCTGCTATGCTATGCTAACCATCTTTTCTGCTGAAACATTTCTGGGTGGATTTTTCCTTTAAGCTTGTGCATATGCTCGGATTGTTTGAGCATGAAGCATCTCACTCATAGATGGGTTTCTGTGCAACGTCATCACCAGGGGACAGAAAGAAGAACTTTTGAGGCATTTTTTTTTTAGCAAACCAAGGTCCGGGGCAGAGGGAGAGTTTTTATGCTGTTGTTTAATATTCAAAGGGTATCACAGGCCTTTGCTAAGAACAGAAGGAGATTATGGATCCATTCCGAAAATATGAGTCATTTAAAAGAGCAGATATGCTCAATAACCGGCTCAATAACCATTAAAACCAGGTGAAATTTACAGGACACACTTTGTGACACACCTAGCTCCTTTAAGCTAAACATTTATCTGAATAGCAAATTTTATGCAAATAGTCAACTGTTGTTTTCTAGTATTTTTACTTCATCTCACACCTACAGTTATGGAAAAAAATGATTAGAACATCCTTGTTTTCTCTAATTTCTTGTTCGTTTTAATACCTGGTACAACTAAAGGTACATTTGTTTGGACAAATATAATGATAACAAGAAAAATAGTTCAAGAGTTTAATTTAAGAGCTGATATCTAGACATTTTCCATGGTTTTCTTGATGATGATTTCAGTTATTATCAAGAAAACCATGGAAAATGTCTAGATATCAGCTCATATGTACCTTTAGTTTTACCAGGCATAAAAACATGAAGCAGAAATTGAATAAAACAAGGGTGGTCAAATATTTTTTTCCATGACTGTATATATGCAAATAAAAGATAAACAAACAGATCAAACACTGAAATGGCTTTTTATTATTGACTTTTGATTGAAAATTCATAACAATACAAGACCTTTGTTGATTAAAGTGGTTGATTACAATGTTGACCACAGTCTCGGCTACCAAAGTCCTGAATGTGAATGTTTGTTCACAAGAAACCCGTCTATAGAGTCAGATCACTTTTAAACACACTATATGATTCAGAAAATAGTCGTGGAGAGGGAAAAACGTCCAAATCAGCCCTCCTCAAATGAATTATAAAACTCTGTCAATAAACGTCTCCAACTATTTCTATACACACCAGACCTGGATCGAATTATTAGCTGAAATCCCTTCAGATAATTTCTCAGAGTAATTGCTTTCATCTGTCTGGGCGGCGAGCCGGACAGGATTGGCATCTGCAGGGGACAACCTGATTGAATCCATTGTGCCAGACACGGTCGATAGAAAAACCCCAGAAAAGTTACTGAATCAATCTCAGATAGCAATTTGAGCCAGGCCTGGTACACACACAGGTACACGGGAAACATATAGTTATTACATTGCGACATACTGAGTTGGCTGGCCTGGCTGTAGCTCTTTGCTTGTTTGCACCTGGATGGATCCAACACGACCCATTCAACTTAGTTCAGAGAGTCCTCTCATCTCCACTTTTCCTCCGTTTTTCTCTTGTTGTTATTGTTGCTATTTTGCATTCTGATAAAGATGAAACGCCTGCAGGAATTGCAGGCTGTTCGCAATGTGCATTTTGTTGATTGCTCTTTGTTTGTTCCTTCTTTCCGTCCTTCCTTCCTGCGCTGTTTTCAATTCTTCCAAGTGTTAAAAGAGAGAAGAAAAAAACCCAGAGTAGAGGCAGAGAGGACCTTTTGAACATCACTTCAAACATGCACGATATTGTTGTAGGCCAAACCTCAGTGCCGGCTTGAGAACATTAGCTCATGTAGACCTCTCCTTGTGGAGAGAAAAGTGGTGCGAATGACCACCGAGTAAGTCTGTAGCATACAAATAGAGGATAAATTATACAGAGATGCACAGAATTAGAATGAAGTGACTCCCAGTTCTTGTTTTTCATTCTAATTGTATGCAGAGGTGGCCGCAGACCTCAGGCTTTGGATCTGATTTGTCCACTGCAGGCTTTGACTTTTGCTCTTTGACCTTAATGAGGGGGGATTATGGTTAGAAAATGGTTTTACATTCAGGTGTTTGTCATTTTTTACTGTCCTCTGGGTGAAGGGAGTATTACTAAAATTAATTATTGATCACTGGGGAAAGTGACATCTACACTGCAAAAAAGCAAACTTGTATTTTTTGGCCTGAAAGAGTGATTTAAGTTGGTAAAACTTGGAAATATAAATTATTGATATTTAGGGCAATAATGTAAGTTAGCACAACAAAGGAAGCCAGTTGTATACTCAGAAACAAGTTGGTGAGCTGTTGTTACTTATATCTTTAAGTTGGGGTTCAAAACAAGGGACAATAGTTCTGCTAACTCTTAGTTCGTTGTTGTGAAATGCAGAAAGCCAACTTTCCGAGTTGCACTCGAAGTCTCATTGTGGCTCTGCTGCCTCCAGCTGGAGTCCACACAAAAATGACAGAAATCAGAATTCAGAGTTGAGCAAACTCAAAAGCAAAACTTAAAATATTTAGTTTAATTGTCCAACTTAAAATTTTATTGTAGTTTGTTGCCTTGAAATTTTGAGTTCACCCAACATTTCTTTTTTTGCACTGTACTTTGATAAGATAATAGCATGGTTGGAAGGAAAAATCAGCTAAATGAGTGTCAATCAGTGTATTTTTGCATTTAAAGGGGCACTCCAGCAATTTCATATTACACTTCCAAAATGTTAAGGGACTAAAAAGAAACACATTAAACAAAGACTGGTTAAAATTGAAGCAGCAGAGGCTGAGATATGCTGACTTTTAGTCTCAATCTTCAAAAACACTACAATTCCCACAATGCAACTCAGTAGAACCATCTGCATTTAAAATGCTTTAAACCTCAGCACCTCAAGCTTTAAATTTAGGCTGCATACAAAATTGCATATTATGCACTAGTTACACAATATGCCTATTATTGTTTGATATTTTTGTACAAATTAACTCTTTTTTTTGACACACTGAGCTGTAATTACCACATCACTTCCTGAGAGCCTCCTTGACAGTTAAAGACTCATAACCAAGGTGACCCATGCACCTGCAATAATGAGCAAGGATGAGGAACCACTTGAGCTGTTCTTCACCTAATAATTCTTAAATTACCATAAAAGGTTAACAACTAATCCAACAGTTTTAGAAGGCCAAACAGTTTTTTAATAGGTAGACTCCAGCTTATGTGTAATTAAATGCTTATATTAGCTTATTACTGAGCTGCCTTGGCCGCTCTCTGGTGTCTTTTTATTGATGTCTCCACTGCATTGCATTATGGGATATTTATGTGTCCAGTGTTTGCATACTGCAAGATTTCACCAGAAACAGTATGAAATTCATTATTTTTATGCTACGTTTTCGGAAATACTATATATAAATATTATTTTTGGCATACTGAACAACGTGTAAGTATTATTAGGGATGCACGATATGATCGGCACGTAATTTGTATTGGCCGATATTGGCTTGAAAATTAATTATCGACATCACGCCGATATAATAAAGTGATTTAATAATGGGGTGACATCACCTCTCTGTTGCACCTTGTTTGTAGCTCATAGAATTGTGCAGTGTAGTCTCAGCCCACCTATTTATTTATGTTCTGATTAGGGACTGGAGCTGCTTATATTTTATGTACTTTTTGTGATTTTGTTTGCACAGTGCAGATTGAGTCGTCACATATTGGCTCCTGTTTTAAGTTCAATTTGAATTTAAGTAGCAGTCTGTAAGGTACATGTAGTTTTATTCAATTTGGGTTTAATTGCTGAGCAGTTGCACTTTTCACATGTTCCCAGTGAACACAGGTTATGTTTACTTATTATGTCAATTGGGAAATTAGCAGAATTTGCCCTGATTGTGGGTATTAGTTGTGCGGGAAAAAAAATATCAGTATCGGTAATCGGTTAAATGAGTTGTAAAAAATCGGCATATCAGATATCGGCCCTAATATATATTTATATGTCACTATAGTTATAGTTCTTGATATGGAAAGGCCTTTAGTCTCAAGGAAACTCCTCCAGAGACACAAAAGGCAAGAAAACTGAGCCTGAAGTGAAAAACTGAGTGAAATGCCCCTTAAAGTGACCTCTTAAAACGTTACTTTCCTCAATGTAGTTCTTTACAACACAAACCATTTAGCTCTATTGAACTAAACCTACAAAGCCAATCACTAAATGCACACCAGTTTCAGGTTACACCTTCTATAATATCTCCTGTTGCTAAAAATGTTTTTTTTGCCACAATATTGAATCCTTTTCTAAGGCAGTACATCGCAGATATTTAATGGAGACGCAGTGTGGAGGAATCACGTTGCCTGTCAGATGTCGATAAAAAGTAGGAGGGAGGGAGAGAGAATCAGCGGCGCAGAGCTGTGAGGGGCTGCTGACCGATCTTGATGGAGTCAGGGGTCTGTCTCTTAGTGTATCGACTTTCTGTCCGTTTTATGCGACAGATGAAATCTAAAGCTATTTGGTCTTTGAGTCACACTCCGATGACTCGGGCTGAACGGATTGTAAAGACAGAGATCAGAGAGTTTTTGACCACAGAGTTGGGGGTCCAAACTGCAAGTCTTGGAGCAAGTTTTCCAACCTAAAAGCCATCATTAGGGGCCCGTGTGTAAGGGTGGGGCTCTGCTAGAGCCTTTATTGCTGAAATGTAAGCATAAATCTTCTTTCTGTCCTCTTTGGCTTTCACTGTAGCATCTTAGTACATTTGGGCTGAGAGGTTTTTTGGAGAGAAAAGCACTGATCTAAGGGCTGACCTTGAAAAAAAACGTAATTTTCTAAATGACAGTCTTGTTTAATCAAGAATGTGTCCCTCAGAGACGATGCTCTGAATCTCAAACAGGGCAGATTTATCCCCACATGTGATGTCATAACTGTGATATGTACTCTGATACTGTGATATTAAGTATATTATCTCAAAATTTGAATCTAATAACAAAACACTATACTTTTTAACAAATCTTATGCTTCTGATGAGTAAGTTTCACATCCACAAGATGAAGTTTTCCAAGTCCCTCCCTAACTTTTCACAAGAGAATTAAAATTTTATATCGAAACTTTAGAGTTGATGTCAAATAAAAAATGTGAACACACTCTCATATATATATATATATATATATATATATATATATATATATATATTTAATTCTACAGATACTGTAACTGACATTTTTCTTTGTATATCTTGTTTATACTGAATGCCTGTATTTTTATATTGTTTATATACTGTATTTCCTTCATTGTTAATAAAGATCTGAAAAAAAAATCTCAAAGATGCTGAATTGGTATCTTAGATGAAGGGAATATAGGTAAATTCAGTCTAAAAAAAAGTCTAAATTCTGATTCCAGCTTCTTAAATGTGAATATTTTCTTGTTTTATTTGCTCTTCTATGACAGTAAAAAGAATATATTTGAGTTGTGGAACAAATAAGACATTTTAGGACATCATATAAGACCAAACAGCTAATCAGTTAATTGAAAAAATAATCCACATGTTAATTGACAATGAAAATACTCATTACTCGCAGCCCTAGAGAGATTTCCCTAATTAATGTGATTGCTGATGGACATGATTCCACTGTTTTGGGAAAATAATCGTGAGTTTTATCTTGTGAATCAATAATAATGGTGGCTAATTGAAGCTGTGGCTGATAAAATATATAGAGTTTGTTCTTTTTACGAATTACATCTTTGTGTACCCTTATATTAACCCTCTGAGGTCTATGATCAGAAAAAACTAAGTCACTCCAAAGTACAGACTTGAAACTTTCTCCCAGTTTTTGTTTGACATTCCTAGGTCAAGTAAAACCAAAGATATGATAGTTTTAATTTGATAGTACAGAAATATTGGTGCGTTGGTGTAGCTCTCTGTGTAATTTTGCACATAGTTTGTTTTGAAGAGTTGCAGCTAACAAGGAGAAAAACATGTTTTTATGGGACTTTTTGTATATAGTTTTATTATATTTAAATTTTTACCTTTTAATATGTTCATATTTGTATCCTATGTAAGTTCCATAACAGTTCATTGAGCATATTTGTGGTTTTTATTTGTAGTAAATAGTATCAACTCTGATTTCATGATTTTTGGGCTCAATATGTTGATAAAATAGGCTAAAATGAGAAAAATAACTGTCAGATCATGTAGGTGAAGAAACTGGATACCAAATATGGGCATAGTGAACATTTTTTATGTGGTATATGAAAAATCAAAAGTATTCAAAAACGGCCTTTTTAACGTGTCTTTTTTTAAAGCACCGTAACAAAAAACAAGGTGACGTGGAGCAGTTTTTTGTTTGACGTTCCTCGGTCATGTAAAAGATATGATCGTTTTAATTTGACAGTACAACAATATTTATTCAAGTGTAAAAGTAGGATGGGACGAGGCAGGTGTGGCATTCTGTAAAAATGGAAAAAAGGGCTCTAATCATATAACACTGTTCCTATAAATAAACATGTTTTTATGTATAGTTTAATTATATTTGTATTTTACCTTTATATGTTGCATATTTGTAACCTATGTTTTACATTTTTCTGGTCTGAAACAGTTCATTGAGCATATTTGTGGTTTTTATTGTCATAAAAAGTATAATTTAATTTCAGATTTCATGATTGTTGGGCTCAATGTGGTAATAAAGTGGGTTAAAGTGAAAAAAAAATATAGTCAGATCATGTTGAAGTTGTGCTGAGAAAATACCAAATACCAAACATATAGTATATAGTAAATATTACGTGGTATTTAAAGGGAAAATAGGCTCAGACCCCAGAGGGTTAAAATAGTCACTTTTACTTTTAGATTGCTCCCTTTTCTTTTCTTTTTAAATTGTTGTGTGTAAAAACTTTTAGAAGTTGGGTTTTTAATTTTCTCCGGTCATCAGAAGCAAGAGCCTGACAGTTGTATTGGACCAAAGGCCTGCGCCATTTTTGTTTTTAGCTCTTTTGGCCCCTTGTTGGACCTCTCTGTGTCTCTGTGTGCGACCACCAGGTGGCACTGTGAGTCCACCTGTGGTCCTTATACATTCCTTCATCTTTGTTCCTCTCAGACAAACTTTCACTGCAGCCTTGAGAAAGTTTCCTTTAGAGAAAAAAAATCCCATTTCTCTCGGCTGGATAGTTTGATTATACATGCTGGAAAGGTTCATTCAGATGTATTTTATGACCGGCACAAAAAATAGATTTGGTTTAGTTTCGCTTGGTGTGGTGGGATTCCACATGGACCAGAGCTCGGACTGCATTTGGACTCTGCGTGAAGGCTTGAAGTCTTGGTTTGACCCCGTTTGGCCTCAGCGGTCGGTGCTTGACTCCGTAACCTGCATCAGTGGGACTCCGTCGAGGGCCGCTTGACTTCATACCAGGTTAATAATGAGCATCTCTCTCCACTTTGTCTTCATCTGAGCTGCTAAGAACACTTTTATTCTCCATTTCTGGTATGAAAACCAACATTGTGACACCCAAAAATTCAAACGCTGGCTTCCATTCCAAAACTCTCATTTTTCTCACACATTGCTGTAAGTATTGCACTTCAGAGTAGAGGGGTAAGGCTCCTTTCACAATAAAAGCACCCACCGCCGATGCAGCCGATCTGTTTTCTTCCAGCGCCAGCTCGTCGAAACGGCCCAGCGTCTGCAGGTTTTGAAAAAATGAAGACAAGATAAAACGACAGAGAAAAAGCACACAATCACACGCTGCTGGTGTGTTCTCTGGAGGCGGGGCTATAGCTGATGAGTGACAGCTCCTGCTCCACCTCCGTTTCCGAAAGCATGCCGACGGAGAGGCTCTGAGACACTATTCCGATTTGCGTCTCGTCATCTGTCATGTCCTCCGGGTCCACCGTGAGCCTCCCGTTGTCCCCCCTGCCGCCGTTTCGACAGTTGCTATTGCGGTCCATGCCTCCTTTCCCGTGACCGCCCATCAGAAGGGGGGTCACGGCGTGCGACGGGCACGGCGGGGGGACCAGGAGGGTTTTGCAGCCCTGCCCGGCAGCGTTGGCCCCCACTTTGTACTGGCACCTGATGTAGCTGGAGAAGGCCCTCCTGTAGGTCTTATTGAAGAGGGTGTAGACCAGAGGGTTGACCCCCGAGGAGATGTAGCCCACCCACACAAAGACGTTGAGCAGGTCGTTGAGCAGGGACTCGTTGCAGGAGCCCCGACACAGGACGAAGGTGACGTTGGTGATGAAGAAGGGACACCACATGATGAGGAAGAGGAAGAAGACGATTCCCAGGACCTGAGGAAAGAGAGACAAACAGAAGGAATGAGCAACCAGTGGCGGTTCTACAGGGGCCTACAGGGGCCACTGGCCCTGTGAAGAAGCCTTTGATTCAGATTCAGATTCAGGTTAGATTTATTTGTCATTGCACAGAAATTCAATGAAATTCAATGCACTCACGTGACTCATAAATAGCATAATAAATAGTAAATAACAAGATATATTCTCATCATCTCATCTCAATAAATAGAAAATAGAAAAGATACATTCTCATCATCTCAGCACTTAGTATATTCATGTCATGTAATTCATTTACTGTACCATCAACTTAGTACCATTGTATGTACACTTTGGCCCCTGCTGTGGCCCCTGTGCAAAATTAATAATAAAATGATCAATTTATAAAGATGAACAATGGAACAATTCTAACCTTTTTTTTATTCAAACAATATCTCATTGTACACAAAAGGAACCCAGAATGTGTCCATTGTATAATAGTTTAATCGTGCAATAAAATATTGTGTGTGTGTGTGTGTATATATAGATCATTTTGACTGTACTGCACTTTCAAAATAAAGTGATTGTGCACAGAAATTAGAAATGTCATTGTTATTGTTGGTGAGTCTCATTATTTAAATCAATGTATTTGTATCTTCCAAATATACTTAAATGAGATGTTTAAATAAGCTAAAATAAAAATTTTGAATGCTTGAATATCATCTTTGACATTTGTTAATGTGCTAATGTGCCCCTCTGATTAAACACTGGCTTCTCCTTGGCCCCCACAGTAAAATTGGTCTAGAAGAAATTTAATTTAAGACAAAAGCCAATCAAAGAAAAGACGACATAATGAATGAAAACAAAGCAAGAAAAGATAACAAAAGAGTGGAGGAGATTAGAAAACCGTACATTAAAAACTAATTTCCTTCAGTGGAAGTGGAAGTTTTAAAGAAATGAATTGTGTCAACATGGACATTTTTCTGATTAGAAAAATGCTTGAAATAATTGAAATGCAATCATCACACACAGTCTTTTGTTTTTTAATATCATTGTCAGTGTGCCACTTCTACTGCAATTTGAATTATTGATACAGGTGTGAGAGCGCTTTGGTCGCCATCCAACAGGAATTTGAATGGAAGCCACCGACGAGCACACTCTGAGCTCTCTGTGACTCCGGCAACGCTTCAAGCTGTTTTTGCTGTTTGCTCAAAGTGTCTGGCTGGATTTGATAACATAAGAGCTTCTCAACATGCAGAACTCAGAAACATCTGGAAGTTACTCAGACGAACACGTCTCTCTTGGTTGTCAAAAGTCATTGATAATGACACCAAACGAAGGGCATTCAAAAGTGGTCCCTCAATATGAACACGAGGGAAAAAGAAGATCACAGAATATCTACATGTCAACAATTCTATTTGGCTACTTTTTGACACAAAAAGACACAAAATGACTATAAATGACAAAAAAAGACAGAAAAAGACTAAAAAAAGACACAAAATGACTTAATAAGACACAAAATTACTAAAAAGACACAAAAAGACACAAAATGACTTAATGAAAGACACAAAAAGACTAAAGAGACACAAAATGACAAAAAAAGACAGAAAATGACTTAATAATAGACACAAAATGACCAAAAAAGACACAAAATGACACAAAATGACCAAAAAAGACACAAAATAACTTAAAAAACAAACAACAACAGACACAAAATGACCACAAAAAGACACATAAAAGACACGAAAAGACATGAAAAGGATTCAAAAATGGAGTCCATAGAGTTAAAAGGCAACTTTGGTTAATTTGAAGTGAAGGAACCCACAGTATTCAAGTATTGCGGTTCAATACCCACCTGTACCTCTGAATGTGTTTATCTGTTTATCTCCCTGCTGTTAAATCACATTACTGTGAGCCCTGAAACACCTTGAATCACCTCACAGACACTCAGCTCCGCTCCTCTCCGTTCTCACCTTGGAGGCCCGCCTCTCGTTTTTTATCGCCTGCATCATCCCCCGCCGCCCGTGGCAACCCGACGTGTCGCTCCGCCCCGGCCCCGCGGCTGGCGAGCTGAGCTGAGACGCCACCTCGGTGCTGGGAATGATGCTGATGCTGTCTGGCGACGAGGCGCTGAGCATCTCGGCTCCTTTCAGACAGCTCAAGGTGCTCCGTCTGCTCTGAGGAGGCGGGGGCTTTAACTCTGTGGGAGGGGTCACAGGGGTCAAGGAGCTATATTAGCTGCAGAACGGGCTCAGGTTGAACAAATGTGATTGCACAAAATAAAGACGTTGGTGGAAAGAAATGCATGTAAATACATAATTTTGCTTTATATTTAATTAATAGTGTCTACATGCCTAAATGCATTGAGTTGCTGCCATGTGATTGGCTGATTAGATATTTGCAATAACAAGCACTTGAAGTGGCCAGTGAATATATATATATATATATATATATATAGGAAACTATGGAAAAAAACGTTAGCGCACCCTTATTTTCTTCAAATTGTTGTTCATTTTCATGCCTGGTACAACTAAAGGTACATTAGTTTGGACAAATATAATGATAACAACAAAAATAGCTCATCCATCCATCCATCCATCCATCCATCCATCAATCCATCCATCCATTCTTGTCCGCTTATCCGGGGCCGGGTCGCGGGGGCAGCAGGTTAAGAGTTTAATTTAAGAGCTGATATCTAGACATTTTCCATGGTTTTCTTGATAATAACCAAGATCATTATCAAGAAAACCATGGAAAATGTCTAGATATCAGCTCTTAAATTAAACACTTATGAGCTATTTTTGTTGTTGTCATTATAAATGTCTAAACAAACACTATTAATTAAATATAAAGCAAAATTATGTATTTACATGCATTTCTTGTGACATGTCATATTTGGCTTTGACTTTGACAATATTTGCTCTCACTTTGTGATAAAAAATATCAGGATATATATCGTATATCGATATTCAGCTTAAATATATCGGGATATGACTTTTGGTCCATAAGTCCCAGCCCTAACTTTCTATATATATATATAATGTGTATTTTGCTGGAGTTTGTCAGCCACCACACTGAAGGATTGGATTTGTCTGTTATCACCATGACTCATTCCAACTTAGTTACTGAGAAAACTGCAGATTTCACTCCCCGACAACAACCACTGAAAGCATGTCAGATTTTGTGTTAACAAGGCTGCTGACATTTCGTATGGAGGAGGACATATGAAAAGGTTAAACACGAGGAGAATGTTTCATTCACACTTTTCTGTGTTGGAGATGCCAGAGGATAAGGTAGAAAATGGGCAAATACTGCCATATCATGCAATTTGAACTTTACTGGAGAAGCGAAGTGCTGCCCAAACTGATGGGACAGATAGCTGCTGTCTGCTCAGCACCACAGCTTTATAATAAACTGCTGGTGAATCAGATATGATGCATGCATGAGGCATACTGTTGGTGCTGGGCTGTGGTGGAAGCATCTTTTTTATTATTAAAATGAAAATATGCAGCAATGCTTGGAAAACACAAGCAGCAATGGCAGTTTTGTGCTTCTACTTGGTTAAATTAGGGGATTATTTAGGTTTGTGGAGTAATTAAAACCTCAATTTAGCCTTTTTTTTTAATCCCAAAGGTTTTATGATGATACTGACCAAGTTTGTAGTTGATCTGATTAAATCTGTAGGAGGAGTTGGTTGAAGTATGCGACGTGGAAATGGTGAAATTCGCTGAAAAGTGCAATATTCGATCCACGATGGCCAACTTCCTGTTCGTTTTTGGGTATGGATTCTTGAGAGTTTTTGGTGCGTCTTCCCCAGGCGGCAATCTCCGTGCCTGAGCATGGAGGCCACCAGGAAGTGCATAAAGCCTGCAATTCACCGAAAATTCCAGTAGGGGGTGCTAAGTTTGGCTGCAAAAGAAATCTGCCCATTAATTTCAGTGCTAAATTTGAAAACTTCTCACTTGATTTATTACCTCAGAAAAAATTTTCAGGACAACACTATGGTCTCAATGGCTAGTAAAAAATCTTCTTCAAGACAATTTGATGTTAATAGTTCTAATAATGGCCCCATTTAGAAGAAAATAGAAGATAAAGAATCGTATGATTTGGGGCGTTTCTAGCTTTGATTGACAGGTCACTAACAAGGCGAGCCGTCACCAGGAGAGAAGCAGAGCAATGCGTATCCATGGAAACGTGTCAATAAAGTTATATATAACATTATATAGATAGTAACGAGGACGTTTACCGATTTGGTCTAATAACTTTGACCCTTTCACTGTATTTTCACTTTATGACAGTTTATTTAAACGTTTTGTTCATTAAATGTCTTGTTCAGTGTTTGGTTGGACTAACAGACACTCCAAGGAGTCGCTGCTCATTTTTCTGAGGTAAGAAAGATACATTTTGTTTTTGTTTTTTTGCTAGCCAAAACTAACATCCCAGTTAATGCTCCAATTAATGCTAACATGAATTAGCAGCGGCTTCTCTCAGTCGGGTTGCCGGTGTAGAGAGGCTGTAGTCAGTGTTGTCAGATCCCTCGCGCTCCGCCACAGTCCAATTATGGTCTGCTCCGCGTATCGGAAACAAGATGGCGACGCAAGATGGCGAAGAGTGTAACGCTGAACTCGAGGCTTCCAACGGGCAGTCCACAAACCAATGGGTGACGTCACGGTGACTACGTCCATTATTTATATCCATATAGTCTATGGTCTTCCCATGATACACGTATGTACCAAATTTCTTGTTTCTACAACATTCCTGTGTGAGGGGCCCAATTTCCTTAAATTTCTAGGGGGGGCTGATGCATATTCCAAATATGGTGAGTTTTTGAATGACAAAGCCTCCGAATAGGTGATTTATTTCTTTAAAAAAAAAAAAAAAAAATAGACAGAACAATTTCACCAAAATCTGCATGCTATAGTTTTTTTTTTTAATTACTTTTTTGCCCCTTTTCCCCCCAAATTTTGGAAATCCCATAATATGGTGTTTTTCTTTCATCTCTGGTCATACTATGCTCTAACATGAATCAACAGCCTATAATTGGGGAATTTCAAGCATTGTTAGGCATTTTAAAATTTGACCAATTTTGACAAGAATTGACATGCTATAGTATTTCTTTCTTCAAAAATTTGGACATCCCATAATATGGTATTTTTCTGTAATTTCTGGCCATACTATGCTCTAATATGTATCAACAGACTATAGACACAGGCCATTTCAAGCATTTTTATTAATTATTTTTGACAAACATCTACATGCTATAGTATGTCTTTTGGTTTTATTATTTTTACATATATATATATATATATATATATATATATATTTTATTATTACTATTATTTCAATATGTTTTTTCTCCAATGCTCGGGCCCTAATAATAAAACATGATGATGGTTTATGACTGAATAAATTCACATATTTACTATAAATTCCTTGATCAAAATAGCTATTTCAGGTAAAATAACAACATTAGTGGAGTTTTTCTTTACCTTGTGAGTCTGAAGGATCAAGTGTGATCTGAGGGAGGGAGAAGGTGCTGGGCGGAGGCTGCAATGTGTTTGTCATTGCTGGTGTGTGCAAAGGCTGCTGGGAGGAAGTCTTTGCCTCGTACAGGAAGACAGTGGCCTGCCTCTGGAGCACCTGGAGGGCACAGGGAGCGAGGAGGATGAAGAAACAGAAGCAGCGGGTTGTGAAGTGAAGTGTTTGGGAGGCGAACACGGGCACGGCTGGCTCACCTGTATGGTGAGGCAGTATGTGACCACCATGATGACCAGGGGGATGAAGAAGGCCACGAAGGAGCCGATCAGCATGAAGCGCTCCTCGTTGAGGACGCAGCTGCCGTTGACGAAGACCTTGTCCTCGTTGTGGAGGCCGATCACGGGGATAGGCATGGAGACACCTGGAGAGAGAGAGACAGACATGGGGGAAAGGAATAAGTGTCTCGATTTTTTATTATTGACTGGTGCAAACTCATTACTTAACCCTCTGAACCCCAAACCGTGTAGGGCGTTTTTTCCTCTTTTCACATTTTACTCACTGTGTCCTTGTATTTCACTGTAATATATACGTACTGCAGCTCTGTGGAATCAGCACAATGATGGCTAGAAGTGGGAACAACTCAAAAATGTCTTTTGTGCAGAATAACACAGTTATAATTACATAAATCATTAAAAGAGAATTAATGCAAGTTGAATTTCTCTGATATTTATTTAAAAAATATTTGAATAAAATGGAATTTACATGTACAAGACTATTTCAAGTGCCCACACGTGTCATGACTATTGGGAAAGAGAAATGGGTCTCGACATGTTATACATATTGAACTGTTTGCATTTTTACGGCCTACACTATGATGAGATTCTTCAGAGATTTCAAACAATTAATACTAGTAATGTTATGATACTATATAATATACAAGGAGCACACCTACAACAAGCATTCCTTTACAAGTATTTACTTATACAGCAACCTATGCCCTGTAACCTCAAAATGTGTGTGTGTGTGTGTGTATGTGAAACGTTTATCTGGAGGAGTGTGCGTGCTTACGCGCGCATTTGTGTGTGTGTGTGTGTGTGTGTGTAACTAAACTAACTATGTATATCTGGAGGAGTGTGCGCGCTTACGCGCGTATGTGTGTGTAACTTAAATCACATAAAGTTACCTGTGTGTGTGTGTGTGTGTCTGTGTGTGTGTGTGAAGCATGTGTATCTGGAGGAGTGTGCGCGTAAGTGCATCTATCTGTAACTGTAATTACATAAAATGACGTGTGTGTGTGTGTGTGTGTCTGTGTGTGTGTGTGAAGCATGTGTATCTGGAGGAGTGTGCGCGTAAGTGCATCTATCTGTAACTGTAATTACATAAAATGACGTGTGTGTGTGTGTGTGTGTATGTGTGCGTGTAACTGTAATAACATCAAAGGATCAAAGGCAATCAGAGCAATCAACAGAATTAACTGCAGCTGTCCAATGTTCCAACACAGTGACAGCAGCCAGAGGTGGACAGACTGGAATTTCTGGCCTCGAACAGAAAGCATTTTTGGCAAAACCATAATACCTATCATTGATCCGACTTCACTTTGAGCGTCTTGAGAGTTCTTCCTGAACAGAATGTTTTTTGTGAAGAAAAATGAAGAAATAGCTTTGTAAGAGCGATCTGAAAAACTGTTAAATAATCTTTTCTACAGAAATTTTCCTGTGTTTTTAATATGGGAGCCAATGAGGCTGTTGGTGCGTGTTGAATTGGTGGCAACTTACAATTGGTGCATCTGTGCGTCCTACGCCCAAACTATAACTCTGACAGCTTTACCAGAGGATTGTGAGTGAGAAGACAAATTTTCCTACGTTTCTATGTATAAATCATTTCTGTAGAGTGGAATTTGCGGCCTGGAGCGCAGTTTTCAAATTTATTTTTTGACAATTTCTTCTCTCGCTCTACAATCTGGCGATGATGTCACACACTGTGACATGAACATTCCGTGCATTACACACTCATTATAATCTCAGAATTTCTCCAAAAATGATCTTGGTCATTGAACAGGGATTGATAAAAAACTATATGACCTATCGAAACGTGGATTAATACACCGATACACAAGACTTGTGTCTACTGTTTAAAGTTTAAATGGAGTCTCTAGGTGATATTATGCCGGAGAAGTACACGTTTAAAAATCTCCAATTATTGTTATTTTTCGCTCTTTTTTTTCCGTCCGTCTCATTCAGTTCAATGCAAAATTTTGGGCAATTCGTATTCTGTAGAGAAAAGTAATAGCACAATGATCACAATCAAACCGCACGTTTTGATATATAATTTGTCCTGTCATCGAGTTGTAGGACTAGTAGCGGGACGAAATTGTGT
Organism: Centropristis striata; assembly: GCF_030273125.1. Taxonomy (NCBI): domain Eukaryota; kingdom Metazoa; phylum Chordata; class Actinopteri; order Perciformes; family Serranidae; genus Centropristis; species Centropristis striata. Next base: position 16,237,597 of record NC_081533.1, read on the forward strand.
CCGGAAGAGGAAGAAGAAAAAAATCCACAGTATAACAATAGTGCTCGGGCTACAGCTATTATTTCCTCTGTGTTTTTGGCAATCTTTTAAAGAAAACATGGGGTTCAGAGGTTAATAATAGGGCAAAATGCTAATAATAAAAAGATATATCATGGTCGTAGTTTCCTGCCATATATACCTTCACAGTAACAAAGAGATTTGAAAAATACAAACCCTTTAATCCTTGCATCTCCATTCCAAACATCACCTCCTTTTGTTTTATGGTAATATTCTAAAAGATCATTTTTCAAGTGGTGTAAATTCTCGTCTGGAAATAGATTAATTTCTCCATGAAGGTAATAATTTTGAATCAGTGAGGGGAAAACACCTGTTTCTACTTAATTTCATGGTTAAATTCCTGGCATCAGTGTGTTAATCATGACTGGGAAATGCTCAATGATTTCATCATGAGAAACCCCCAAACACACTCGAAAAACACTTAATTATCCACCAGTTCACAAAAAATAAAGGGCATAATTAAGACTTTTATCATCATGAGAGTCAATACTCATTCGTGGAATTACAAATATTAGATGGTAAACGATGAGCTCCACCTGTTATGAATCAGAACTGAGTGTGTAATGGATGTTGTAATAGTTGCTTTGGTGCCGTTAGAGGACGCTGACCAATAAAGACTGAGGTGAGAGAAAACGTTTTGAGGCCAGGCTGGTTTTCTAATGTGCAGCTGCTGATTTCAAAGAGCTTTTCTGCTGAAAAGTGTCTCCCTGACCTACGATGTGTTTCACACACTGAGGAGGAAGTGTCTCCAGGTTTCCTCCTCTTTCATTTCCCCTTCCTTGTGTCCTTCTCTTCCTCATTGTGTTGTTCTCTTCCTCCTTAATTTCCTTATCTCCTTCCTTGTGTCCTTCTCTTCTTCATTGTTTCCTTTTATCCCTCCCTTTTCCTTCTCTTTCTCCTGGTTTCTTTGCTTCCTTGTCTCCCACCTTGTTTCCTTCCCTTCCTCATTGTTTCCTTATCTCCTTCCTTGTTTCCTTCTCTCCCTCCTTGTTTCCTTATCTCCTTCCTTGTGTCCTTCTCTTCTTCATTGTTTCCTTTTATCCCTCCCTTTTCCTTCTCTTTCTCCTGGTTTCTTTGCTTCCTTGTCTCCCACCTTGTTTCCTTCCCTTCCTCATTGTTTCCTTATCTCCTTCCTTGTTTCCTTCTCTCCCTCCTTGTTTCCTTATCTCCTTCCTTGTGTCCTTCTCTTCCTCATTGTTTCCTTTTCTCCCTCCTTGTTTTCTTCTCTTCCTAATTGTTTCCTTATCTCCTTCCTTGTGTCCTTTTCTTCCTCATTGTTTGCTTATCTCCTTCCTTGTGTCCTTTTCTTCCTCATTGTTTCCTTGTCTCATTCCTTTTCCTTCTCTTTCTCCTGGTTTCTTTGTTTCCTTATCTCCTCCATGTTTCCTCCCCTAACTCCTTGTCCTTCCCACCCCCTCGCTTCTTTCCTCTCCCTCCTTAATTTCCTTGTCTCCCTCCTTGTCACCTTCTCTTCCTCAGTGTTTCCTTCTCTCCATTGTTTCCTTGTCTCCCACCTTGTTTCCTTTCCTCCCTCATTGTTTCCTTGTCTCCTTCCTTGTTTCCTTCTCTTCCTTATTGTTTCCTTATCTCCTTCCTTGTGTCCTCCTCTTCCTCCTTGTTTCCTTCTCGTCCTCATTATTTTCTTCTCTCTCTTGTTTCCTTGTCTCCTTACTTGTTTCCCTCAATTCCTCATTGTTTCCTTGTCTCCTTCCTTGTGTCCTTCTCTTCCTCGTTGTTTCCTTGTCTCCCTTTTCTTTCCTTCCTTGTTTCTTTGTTTCTTTGTTTCCTTATCTCCTCCTTGTTTCCTCCCCTAACTCCTTGTCCTCTCCACCTCCTTACTTCTTTTCTGCTGATTTTCTAATGTCCAGCTGCTGATATCAAAGATCTTTTCTGTTGAAAAGTGTTTCCCTGACCTGCGATGTGTCCCAGACACTGAGGAGGAAGTGTCTCCAGGTTTTCTCCTGGCAGCAGCAGGAGTGTTTCATGTCGGACATCTCTGAGCCGCACTGTGGCTCGCCGTAATTCATTTAAGTGCAAGGTGCATCATTTTCTCTTTCGCAGCTGGTGACCAGGGCCGACATCAAAATGCAATTTGGAGCAGTGGCAGCTCCCTTAATGCGATCGCTGCGATCGACTGCACAGACGCTGCCAGGAGGAAGAATCTGTTTGCATAGATTGTAAACATTTTACCTCTGTGGACGTCTAAATAACCTGAGATGAGCAAATCGTTCTGATGAGAGCGAAGGCCAGTCATGATTCATTCATTCATACCGTCTCAAACAGAGACGGAGCAACGTTCCTCTCATTGACACAACTTGATTATTTACTTCTCCTTGTTTCCTTCTCTTCCTCATTGTTTCCTTCTCTCCCTCCTTGTTTCCTTCTCTTCCTCCTTGTTTCCTTCTCTTCTTCCTTGTTTCCTTCTCTCCCTCATTGTTTCCTTCTCTTCTTCCTTGTTTCCTTCTCTCCCTCATTGTTTCCTTCTCTTCTTCCTTGTTTCCTTATCTTCTTCCTTGTTTCCTTCTCTTCTTATTGTTTCCTTGTCTCCCTCCTTGTTTCCTTCTCTTCTTCCTTGTGTCCTTCTCTTCCTCATTGTTTCCTCTTTTCTTCCTTGTGTCCTTCTCTTCTTCCTTGTGTCCTTCTCTTCCTCATTGTTTCCTTCTCTTCTTCCTTGTTTCCCTCAATTCATCATTGTTTCCTTGTCTCTCGTCTTGTTTCCTTTCCTTCCTCATTGTTTCCTTCTCTTCTTCCTTGTTTCCTTCTCTACTTCCTTGTTTCCTTTGCTCTCTCCTTGTTTCTTTCTCTTTCTCCTTGTTTCCTTTGCTCTCTCCTTGTTTCTTTCTCTTTCTCCTTGTTTCCTTCTCTTCCTCCTTGTTTCCTTGTCCCTTTCCTTGTTTCCTTCTCTTCCTCCTGGTTTCTTTGTTTCCTTGTCTCACACCTTGTTTCCTTCCCTTCCTCATTATTTTCTTCTCTTATTCCTTGTTTCCTTCTCTCCCTCCTTGTTTCCTTGTCTCCTTCCTCATTTCCCTCAATTCCCCATTTTTTCCTTGTCTACCTCCTTGTTTCCTTCTCTTCCTCATTGTGTCCTTCTGTCCCTCCTTATTTCCTTTTATTAGCTTCTGTCCCTCCTTGTTTTCTTCAGTTATTATTGTTTTTTTAAGTAGGTTGACTTTCATATGAAACTACATCACACAGTTATGATTGTGATGTTTTAACTGTAACCCTGATCTCCATTCTAAACTTAACCAAGTCATTTCTGTGCATTAAAGTAGTTCTGTTTCACAAAATGAAATAGAATATTTCATAAGATATCCTGCTTGATTTGTACTGACATCATTTAAAATGTACCTTTTGGCAGCCACACATGCTTCACACTGTGCTGTTTAAAGTGTAAAATGCAGCAGATTTCTTCCCCTCAGGTGACAACAGTTATCTGCTGAAGCCAAAGCTGCTCGCCCACTCTGTAAATCCACAGCTGACACAGTAAAGTGGTAAGCAGACACACTCGCTCTGCGGTGGATCGCAGCGTCGCTCGGATAGAGAGCCGCTGCTGCTGGAGGAAGATTATTGTAGCGATATCTGCAAAATCATCAGGGTGTGAGCCGCTACGGGAAAAAAAATCTCCCTCTTGAGCACCGCACAGCTCTGTGAACCCGAGAGTCGACACCAGCAAATGTAGCGTGAGGAGGCTTCAGTTATATATGCTTCAGGGGGAGAAAAAAAAAGGCTTTCCATGCTTCAGTTACATCAGTATTTTATGAAAGTAAAATGGACTTTTATTTAGGCGACCCAAGACCATAAAACAGTCATAGATTTAGTTATTAAAGCATTAAAAAGGTGCCTCAAAAATGTTTGACACCTTTTAAATCAGATGGATGGACATCAATGGTTTCTCTGACTGAGACGACCTCTTGTTCCCTTCACTCCCTCCTTGTTTCCTTCCCTAACTCCTTGTTCCCTTCACCTCACTCTTTGATTCCTTCCCTAACTTCTTGTTTGTTTCCGTCTCTAACACCTTGTGTCCTTCTCTCCCTATCTGTTTCCTTGTTTCCACCCTTCCCTCCTTCTCCTCTTAACCCCCTCCTGGTTTCCTTCCCTAACTTCTTGTTCCCTTCACTCATTCCTTGTTTCCTTGTGTCCTCCTTGTTTCCATCTCTCACACCTGGTTTCCTTCCCTAAAAACTTTTTTTTCTTCTGTTCCTCCTTCTGTTTCCTTACCTAAGTCCTTGTTTGCTTCTCTCCCTCTGTGTTTCCTGCACTACCTCCTTGTTTCCTTCCCTAACTCCTTGTCTCCTACTTTATTCCTTCACCTCACTCTTTGATTCCTTCCCTAACTTCTTGTTTGTTTCCATTCCTCCTTGTTTCCTTCTCTAACACCTTGTGTTCTTCTCTCTCTCTGTTTCCTTGTTTCCATCCTTCCCTCCTTCTCCTCTTAACCCCCTCCTGGTTTCCTCCCTTCACTCCCTGATTCCTTCCCTAACTTCTTGTTCCGTTGACTCATCCGTTGTTTCCTTCTCTCACACTTGGTTTCCTTCCCTAAGTCCTTTTTTTGCTTCTGTTCCTCCTTGTTTCCATTGTTTGCTTTTATCCCTCTGTGTTTCATGCACTCCCTCCTTGTTTCCTCCCATAACTCCTTGTACCCTTCACTTATTCCTTGTTTCCTTTCTTTTCCTCTTTGTTTCCTTCTCTGCCTCCTTGTTCCCTTGTCTCTCTTCTTGTTCCCTTCATTTCCTCCTTGTTGCCTCCCCTTACTCTGTTTCCTTCCTTAAGTACTTGTCTCCTTCGTTGTTCCTTTCACTCCCGACTTGTTTCCTCACCTCAGTCTTTGATTCCTTCCCTCACTTCTTGTTTGTTTCCGTTCATCCTTGTTTCCTTCTCTCCCTGCCTGTTTCCTTGTTTCCCTCCTCCTCACCTTAACTGCCTCCTTGTTTCCTCCCCTCACTCTCTGATTCCTTCCCTAACTACCTGTTCTCTACTCTCCTTCCTTGTTTCCTTCTTTCTCGTTATTTCCTTCCCTTACTTGTTGTTTTCTCCTCCACTCCTTGTTTCCTTGTCTCACTCCATCTCACCTTCTCTCCCTGCCTGTGTCCATCCTTGTTTCCTTTCCTTCTTTTCTGCTTACGTCCCTCATCCCTCCTCATTTCCTTCCGTCTCTCCTTCCCTGTTTATTTCCCTTTGTCACCTTTCTTCCCTACTTCTTCTAGAAAATGTTATTTCAGCCTGAGAAACTACATCAAGCTTTTAAATGTACAAATCAGATGTTAATGCGATGTATGAAAATTAAGTTATTGCAAATGCTTTTTAAAAACTGAAATTCAAACAATCAACAGTGACCAGGGCACAAAACCAGAGACGATGTAGTGTTTAAAATGTAAAAGTTATATAATGTCCTGTTATGTAAGCGGTCATACTGGACCTACATGTCCGAATGGATTGAAACAACCTCTAAGTCAAACAGTGTGTTATTACACCAGAGAGAAAGGCTGCAAGGATCTTCTGTTGGATGTTTTGTTGCTAATCCTTCAGCATTGATCGCCGTAAGCCTTCTCAGACCTCAATCACAGCAGCATGTAGCGGTGCAGAACCTTTAGAGGGGTCAAGGAATCACCAACGGGAAAACAGGGGATTGCTTACAATCTAAAAGCAGCCGGTTGTGAAGGACTGCAGAAGAAAAAAGAAGAATGGAAAAACTCTATCTGGTTTCAGGAGATGTCACTCAACTTGATGTGACAGTACTGGAAGTTAAACAACTTTAAATGTACTTTACTTTGTTGTTCGGGTTTAATCTACAGACTATAAGTCTGTTCAGTGATATGTATCTAATGCTTGTTCTTCCCTGTACTGATAACACCAAGATGCATTCCCTTACACTTATTAAACATGGTCAACAGAGTAAATGTGATCTCGAGGGGAGATAGTTGCTGCAAATATTTGTTTAAAGTTGCAGGGAAGTTTGCATGTTAGGGGCCGTACATAAATTCTTACAGGGGGAGGGGAGGCCAGAAAATGGGGGTGGTTATGTGTTTTTTTAGTAGGAAGGCTGCAGTTTCTTTTTAAGTCAAGGTGAGGATCAGAATAAAAATATTAATAATGCTCGGGAGGGTCCAAGTCAAGTTTTTAAAATAAAGTTTGGGATGCAAATTAAATATTAATCAGGCTGGAGAGGGTTTTGCAAGTTTAGAACCCCCTCAATCATTTTCCAGGAGTACCCTTGGTAGCTTAAACACCAGACGAGAACTTTCACTTTGGTCCATTTCCATGCTCAACTATGTCCCATAAGTTGTTGCAGCCATTTTTTTTGGTTGGTACACTCATTTGGTGTTGAATTAGGCCATTTAAAAAAAATTGGAGAACGTATAAAAATAGTCCAGATACCATCCATAATATATCATCGATACTCTAGGACCTTGGTAACAACTTATATATCCAGAAATATTCATGCTGTGACTTGGTTTCAAAAACCTTCCTGACACAATATCATGATATCACATCTTCTAGTTTCATATGATACCAGAATCTTCTCTATAGTGTTACATTTTTACCTGCTCCAGTCTGTGAAACAAACAAAAAGGCAAAAAATGTAGATGTCTCAGGGGCAGGACTTTGGAACGCCCGGGGCTTAAGAAGTTCTTTAAATTAAAAAAATCATAATTTGATAATTTTCTGCCAAAAAATGTATCTCATGCCTTACATCCAACTCACATTTTGTACAGTTTTGTACAGTGGACACACATGCAGTTCTTATAAAAAATGCCAAATGCTAAATCAAAGTGTAATTATCTCAGCTACACAGTAGGAAGTAAAGTTAGCTAATGTTAGCTAACATAAGCTAATAGCAAACACAGTGAGGCTGTAGCAGCAAAAAAAATTAGAGTACTGAATTAAACAACAGTGTGTTTTATTGCTTAGGAATAGATGTGTCTGATTACGTTTTACTTTTTCAAGTTGCACCAGCTGTTTCAAAGAGTGACCGTACAAATTCTGAAAAGATCATATATCTTTCAGCCATTGTTCAAAAAACAAGCCAACAAAACTTGCTAGCCATCGTTGGCTAACGTGGTCAAGGAATCATTCTACCTCTCCCTACGCCCGTTACTTACTTTTTAAAAATATCTTTTTATACGTAGGAGAAACTGTGAGTTGTTTATTCCTTCAGAAGTTAACTATTTTTTGCTTTAAGGAGGTTTTATTACAAAGGTTTGTTGACAGATGCTCTCAAGCTAATCACTGTGTCTGCAGGGTGTGATTAAGCGCCTTAGATTGGAGGGAGTGATTATGAGTTTTAAAAGAATAAATAATTACATCCATCTGCTGTTTATCCTCATTGTCGAACAGCCAGGTGAATCTAAATGAAAGCCACTATCCACCTCACTGATTTCATCCCCTTAAAACTGTTTGGGTCGTGAGGAGTAGGTGTGAATAAATTAGCACAAAAGTGAAGGAAATTAAGATTATTTCCCGAGCTGAGTCCACTGAGACACGGCGTGGGTGCACAGGGCCTGCCAACTGTCACTGCAGTTAATTCAGCCACTGATAACAAACACTGGAGACAGAAATAAATCATACAAATTTAGAACAGAGACTTGACCTGGACTTGGTGTGGTATGAGACTTTGAAAGTCAAAGCAAAAGCATTCAGGTCTGGAGTTTTACCTTGATGAAACCCTCTGAACCTGGAGCCACTTCAAGGTGTTTTTTGCTCTTTTATAAAATTTAACTCAGTGTGGCCTTGAATTTCACTGCTGAATAACACAGTTACAATGACATAAATCATGAAAAAAGGAAAAAGGCAAGTTGAATTTGTCCGATAAATACCTTTTTTTGAAAAGACACAACATACACAACACTTTTAAAGTGCAGAAGTGGCATAAATATTGGAAAAAATTGGTCTCTATGTGCTATACATATTGAACTATTTGCCTTTTTACAACCTCTACTCAGAACCTCTCCTGTCCTCTCCCCTCAGCTCTGTGTAAACAAATTTTCGTTGAGTATTTATCACGTGACCGTTCGTCTCAGCAGAATCAATCATGGCTTCACAGTGTCGCCGTGGAGCAGAATTTAATGTTTTAAACAAGATGTAATTATTCCAAACAGCTGTTTTTTTTGGCGACGTTTTAATTCAGACACAATTTTTAAGCTTCGTTTTGGTTACTTTTTCTAATGGAAATGTTTATAACTTTTGCTCTGTTCAAGGACCGTCGGAAAGTTTACATTTTGAAAATAATGCTTGTTTTTGCAGTTTCTTCTTACGATAAACTGTGTATTTATGGTAACCTTTAAAGAAAAATACCTTTTGATGATGGGGTTCAGAGGCTTAATAAACCTGATTCAATTCAGCACATTTTTGAAAGATGCACAGAAGACCTTGACTATCCCAAAAGACTCCTCCGACATTACAACACATGACTGTAAATATACAGCCAAAACAGACTGACAGAAGCAAATTGTGCATTTCAAATTTGTCACAAAAGAGGAAACTGTTGGTACTTCAATTTGGTTGCCAGCAGATGCATCACATCTAAGTGGTCTGAAGAGGAAACGGGAGGGAAGAAAGAGATACTACAAAGGTAGAAAAGAGACGGAAAGTCTCTTCATGGTACATTGACACCGTGCAGTACATCTTCTGTTCGATGTTTCCTCACTAATCCTCGAGCATTGAGCGCTGTAAGCCCCTCGCTGACCTCAATCATTGCTGACTGTTGTGGTATTGAGGGGTCAAGAAAATGCCAACAGGAAAATAGGGATTTCTTGATTTAAAAGCATCCAGCAGCGAGGGAGTGCTGTGATATATTGAGGTGTCAATCATCTCCATCTGTCAGTGCGGCGAGAAGTAATCTCTCACAGCAAAACAACTTAACAACAGATGCAGAAAATGGACTTCAGAGGAGACTCCGTGTTGGAAAAACAATTTTTTTTGTGTTTTTTTGAAGATGCTGAAGTCATTGTTGCGGAGCAGATGTCCTATTCCACACAAAAGTATAAAAAGCACAAAGGAGAAACTGTTCGCTACACTCAATTATAATTGGACCCCATTGAGTCTTGTTTTCAGCTCAGTTTGCTTGTGTGTTTGTCAGCAGGATTACGGAGAAACTACTGGTTCAATTTTAACGAAACTTAGTAAAAGGGTAAAGCGTGGGTCAAGGAAAACCCACTAAAATTAGGTCATAGACTCTTTCCTGTCGCCAGTAAATGAGTAAGCCTTTCTGTTTTTTTTCTCTTGTCACATTCAACGTGGCAATCCACATATTGCTCACTTTAACTGATTTGGATTCCCTATTAAACAGACAATTCTCCTAAATCAAAACCCACAAACCCATTACATTTTGGAGCAGATCCAAATAAAGTGGCTGGTTATCTTTCATTTTTGTTAGCATGCAAGATAGGGAGTTTCTGCTGCAATAATGTGGTGTTGCAATAATCAGTAAAATTAGTTCCTGACTGGAAAAATTCACGTGTTTCGATGACGGAACAACAACTCAGCAAGTTTTCAAAAACTTTAGTCCGCATTTCGTGGCTCACCTGATTTGTTTCCTTTGCTTTTTTGTTGTAATGCAAATAAAGAAAACAGCGATCAAGTCAGCCTTTATCAGGCAAAGAACTATATTTGGTAACTTCAGGTAATATTTTGAGAAAAAACTTGCAAATTTACTAGATTAAAGTGGCAAATCTACAAGAAAAAAAAGTCACAGATTTAAGAGATTTAAAGTGGCAAATCTGTGTGAAAAAAGTCGCAGATTTACGAGAAAAAAAGTGGGGGAAAAAGCTACTTTTTTCTCCCAGAATCAACACTTTAACCCTTAATAGAGCACTCATTGAAATACTTGCAAATTCCAAATTTCAACCCTAGAGAATATTGGAGGATATTACATACTGCCAGAATGTGTAAAAAAAACAGAGTGGCAAATCCACGAGAAAAAAAATGCGTAGATTTATGAGATTTAAAGTGGTGAATCTGGGAGGAAAAAGTTGCTTTTTTTCCCACTTTTTTCAACTTTTTTCGCACAGATTTGTCACTTTAAATCTCTTAAATCAGCGACTTTTTTTCTTGTAGATTTGACACTTTAATCTAGTAAATTTGCAACTTTTTTCTCAAAATATTACCTGAAGTTACCAAATATAGTTCTTTGCCTGATAAAGGGTTAAGTATATTAATCGCCACAATAACCAGTAAGAATCCAGGGTAAGATTCTCTCCAACCACTAAATTTTAACATCTTAACACCAGGAGTTTGTGAGCAATTAAGTGCACTAATATCTGTTTTTCCAGTTATTTATTCCAGGATTGTAACCTTTTCCAGTAAAGACAAAATCCAGACGATGGTAGGTGTTAGTTAGTGGGTTTTTTGTCCACTGGGAAAAGGGATTTAGGAACTACATGTAATGGAAATTGGATGCTGTCACTCCAATAGCATGACATAGAGCTGTGACAAACAACATATGACAAAACCTGCTTAGAATTAACATATAGAACGGCATTGGGACACACTTCACCACGTGCTTTTAGAGACACTAAACCTCCATTTATTTAAGTAACCCAGCAAGAGAGGTCAGCTGTGCTAATCTGATAAAACAAGCTTAATCTTTACATAAATTCCTCTTGTTTGATAAAGGGGATATGGCTGATAATTTTCTTTCAACCAACACAAATGATTACGAACTTTCGTCCCTGATTAAAAACCTTTTTTTTTTTTTTAACCCTCTGGAGTCTCCAAAAAACATCCAGACTAGAAAACAAAGCAGCGTGGAGCCCTACTGTAAATTTACCTCTAAAGTTCTGGCTGAAAACTCCATGAGGCCAGTTTCAGTTTGATGATGATATACCAAGTAAAACTGTATGAAAAATATAAAAATATATTTAGTATAAAATAATAGAACTGGATGTAACGCTCTTATATGTTATATTTGCAACCTTTGTTGCAACATTTACATTTTTTTAATTGAGCATGATAGTGTTTTGAAAGTTAAAAAAAAGATTCAAAATCACATTTTATGTTGGACTAAAGGACTAAAAAAGACACAAAATGACCAAAAAAGACACAAAATGACTAAAAAAAGACACAAAATGACCAAAAAAAGACACAAAATGAGCAAAAAAAGACACAAAATGACAAAAAAAGATATGAAATGACCAAAAAAGACACAAAATGACCAAAAACCCCACAAAATAACTAAAAAAAGACAAAACAACAGACCCAAAAAAGACACAACAACAGACACAAAATGACCAAAAAAAGGATACAAAATAACTGAAAAAAAGACACAACAGACACAAACGACCAAAAAAAGACACAAAATGACTTACAAAGACACGAAAAGACATGGAAAGGATCGAAAAATGGACAAAATAGCCCAAAACTCCATAGAGTTAATTTCTGTGCAGAAGAATAAAGTGTATTCATCAGTCACAATGTAGATACACTCACATCAAATTCCACACAGGGATCAGATTAAATAGATATATTCTAAATATAGGATTTCTTCCGGAAGAACATTTGGATTATGGAAAATTCTACTGCATGCTGGGAGGGTTTATGTGCTAATGCAATGACTCAGCATTCAGCATTTACTGTACTGTAGGGTCAGAGGACGTCACACTAATGAGCTGTTCAGACAATCTGTGTGTATGTGTGTGTGTGTGTGTGTGGGTGTGTGTGTTAAGACATGGAAGCCCTCCTGGGTGTTAAAGGGCACGAAACAACATCAACAGGAGCCGGAGGTCAGACAGACAGAGGGAGGTCTGAGAGGAAAGTTTTAAAAGTCATCTGGTCCCTCAACACTTTCCCCATAGGGAGACACTCTACTCTTCCCCCACAGACAACACACACACACACACACACACACACACACACACACACATTTAGGCCTAAAACGGCTGTAAAAAATGCCTGTAAAACCTCTGGGTGATTTTAAAATAACCCCCTAAAACCTGAAGTTTTTCTGGAAATTCAACAGGAGTGTCAACTCTTCCTACTAAATAATAGATTTTTCAGCCTCTGTAGCAGATAGAAATGAAATTCAAAAAGTATTTGAGAGCTTATAGCTGTTATATCTGAGCTCCCTCCGCTATAGTCGTCTTCCACCATGATTTCAGTTCTGGAAAAGTCCCATGTTGCATTGCGACACTCCCACATGTATTCTCATTTTGTGTCTTTTTGTGTCTTTTTTTTAGTCATGTTGTGTCTTTTTTTGTAATTTTGTGTCTTTTTTTTGTCATTTTGTGTCTTCGTGTCTTTTTTGTGTCTTTTTGTGTCTTTTTTTAGTCATTTTGTATCTTTCTTTGGTCATTTTGTGTCTCTTTTTAGTCATTTTGTGTCTTTTTTTTGTCATTTGTGTCTTTTTTTTTTGTCATTTTGTGTCTTTTTTTGTGATGATTTCAAAGTACTCCCACATGTATTCTGATGCACTTCATTGGCCAAGAGACCGAAAATAGGTGGAACAAAAATACAAATACTACAAAATGACATATCCGCTTTCCTGGCTTTAATGGTAGAATAACGCAACTGCGCCCCCGGTTTTAATGGTAGAAATGCGATAATGCTTTCCCGGTTTAAATGGGTTAAACCAGATTTTTGCAAGTTTAGATTTTCATCCCAATTAATATCACAGTTATAGCACCTTGCTAACCAAGCTAGCTAGTGCTAGCTGGTAACTTAGCACTTGCTTTGTGAACAGTACCTGGTCCTGTTGGGCTGGTAAGCTATTTAACTTCCTGAGCTCTTTATACCGGAAGAAAGTTACAAGTAAGTTTATCTCCCTGGAGTCTCTCCTCTCAAACTCAGTGATGTGTTGGTGATTATGCCTGAAATAAGGTCTGTTGTTAACACAAGCTGAAGAAATGTTCACGTTTTATTGTACGACATAAACTATGTTAGAAAATACCCCCACTTGTGAATTTTCAAGTTTTTATGTGTCCGTATAAAGGCACTAGCTAAGAAGTGCATTAAACGTCATCACGCCTCACAGCCTCTAGTTGTGTTTTTCAGAGCTCTTGCAAACTCTTGTAGATTGTAGATTATGTTATGAAACAATTTATTAGGGTACAGATTCGCTAGCTTGTCAAAACTACTGGTTAACTTGTGGGAGAGCGTCTGAAGCTAACGGTAGTACCATGTAGTTGTCTATAGCATAACGTTAGCTTTTTACTTCTGTTGGCTGCGGTGATATGTGAATTCCTTGTTGCATAGCAACACAACCATGCTCTTATCGACGCTTCCATCCGTTGGTTTTTAGTAACTAAATGTCCCATCATCCACGGGGCCAACCAAAGCTTCTCATCAGCTTCTTCCTTCATGTTCACTGTGGTTTGTTGTTGTCTCAACTCATGAACGCTAGTTGGTGCTCCAGTATAATCGGTCCGCCTGAAACTCATCCAGTGACAAACGTTCCGCGGGGCAAAAATAAGTGTGATTAAAATGAGTCAATTTTTTTTAACGTGTTAATTTTTGTGTAATTAATTGAGCTTAATTAATACGTTAAAGTCCCGTCCCTACTTCAAACATAATAAAAGTGGTGTTCGTTTGTGAATATCATCCTGCTGAACAAAACCCTTCAGCATCAGAAACGTGTGTTTGCCACAGAGTTTATTTTCTCCAATGATCAAAAATCCAATGCAAAAATCCCATAGACGAATTCTGAAAAGACCGCATGGAGATGCTACTTCCGGGTTGGCCGATAAAAATACGTCATTTCGTTTCCTCTCGATAGTGAGGAAACTTTTCTGTCTAAATATCACGCCTGATAAAAAAAATTGTCAACTAGTTATACTTTTACATCTTCAGTCTGACTGTGTGTTCAGTGTTTTCAATTGAAAATATCTCCTGGCTACTGCTAATAGTTTCCATTAATTTCTAGATGACATAATTCATTAATCTGCATATCATTGTCTTTGCAAACTGATAAAGATGAATATGAAAAATGCTGCGATCACCTCTGGGGATTAGAAAAAGATGTGATGCAAATCAGCTCCAACTGTAACAATAAGCCGCGAGACGCTCTGAGCGTCAACAAACTGACGGCGTTCCCGCTGTTTCACACAGTCAGAAGGTGAGCTGCTGGGACCTGTGGAGAAACTGCCAGGGGATAGCGAAAAGCCATTAAATTTAATAACAGCCATCAATCTGTCATCTCTCTGTGTGGGCCTATAGGGGCTGGACAAATTAACAGGAACACCGGACAATAAAATGAAATTCAATAAGACCCCACAAATCCAGCCTCAAATGTGACCATAAAGCTGAATCAACATCTCTCTGACACAGAATAACATCCTGTATGTTGTAAATAGAGTTTCCCCAAAAATATTAAAGGGGCAGTTCACACAAATTACAAAAAGAGGTAAATGGAATTACCATCTTTCCTGTTTTTTCAAAATGTTCAACTTTACAGCAGAAATAAACATGTTTACAGCCTGGCACAAAAATGTCCCCATCCATGACAACTGTAGAGGGAGTTCATTTTTATTGAACACATCTCTTTGAACCCCACCATCCTGTCAATTGGGATTTCTTTAATGGCCAAAATACACATAACAGTTTATAGAAAGAAACTGTAAAAACAGGCATTATCGTTGAATTTTGAACTTTCCAACAGTCCTTAATTGCATCATTGGTTAAGAAGTTTCTGTTAGGAAAAGTAACCAAACACAGTTTAAACTTGTGATATATCTGTTTCATTCTACATGTCTCATTTAAAACTTTGCCAAAAATAAACCGTTTGTAATAACCAGATCCTGTTAAAAACATTAAATTCTGCTCCTCGGTAACACTGTGAAGCCATGATTGATTCTGCTGAGACGAATGGTCACGTAATAAATATTCACTGAAAATCTGTTTACACAGAGCTGAGAGGAGAGGACAGGACAGTAGAGGTTGTAAAAATATAAATAGTTCAATACGTAAAGAATGGGGAGAATTTTTTTCACCAATATTCATGACACTTGTGGGCACTTGGAAAAGTGTTGTACATAGACATTCCATTTTATCAGAGAAATTCCACTTGCGTTTTTTATTTTTTATGTCATTATAACTGTGTTATTTTGCACAAAAGAAAATTTTGAGTTGCTCCTTCTTCTAGGCATGATTGTACTGATTCCATAGAGCTGCAGGACTGACATATTTCATATACTGCAGTGAAACACAAGGCCACAGTGAGAAGAATGTAAAAAGAGCAAAACATTACCTCAAACAGCTTGGTGTTTAGAGGGTTAAAATGTAAAATATTGTGTGTTCTGACCAATAGATATGGTCCAGACGGCGGCGATCTTCATCATGGCTTTGGTTCTGGAGTTGAAGCGGCTGTGTTCTATGGGGTTGCGGATGGCGACGTATCGGTCCAGAGAGATGGCACACAGGTGCATGATGGAGGCGGTGGAGAACAGCACATCCAGGTAGATCCAGATCGGACACAGAGCGCTGGGGAGAGGCCAGGCGTAGTCTGGAGCACAAAGAGAGGAGAGAAGAGGTGAAGAAACAAAAGTGTATACCGTATTTCCTCAAATAGTAGCCAGGGCTTCTGTTAATAAAAAATCAGTTTGGGACCCGGCTAATAATAGGGGCAGGCTATTATTTGAAGGAGGTACTATTATAAAAAGAAAATCAGAGCAGCTCTGACCGGCACTTTTTAGAGTGTTTTACACAGCGCATTGTAGCCAGTTACCTGGATGTCGGCCATATTGGAAGCACTCGGATGTAAACAAACAATGAACAGCACGCTGAATGTTCATTTGAAGCAGGATTTAAAATGTCTAAACTACTAAAAAGCCCAGAAGAACGTGCGTATAGGGCTCGACTTTACAGAGAATCACTAGAAACAACCATATTTACCTACAGTACTAACTCATGTGGCCAAACTTCTAAAAACAGGTGTTTTGTTGAAATCTGTTACCGTCAAATGATGTTTCCTGAATGGTGTTCTCCGTAGCATCACCTCCACGGTTGGAGTTAGGATTTAAGTTTAAGGTTAGGCCTTGTAGAGAGAACTGTTTGGGGTTCAGGTAAACTTGGGCTCATGTTAACCCTTAATAGGGCACTTATTGAAATACTTGCAAATTCCAAATTTCAACCCTAAAGAATATTGGAGGATATAGGATAGGATAGGATAGGATAGGATAGGATGCCAGAATGTGTAAAAAAAACATATGAAAATAATATTTTGAGAAAAGCTTTTACGAGATTAAAGTGGCAAATCTACAAGAAAAACGTTGCAGATTTAAGATTTAAAGTGGGGAAAAAGCTACTTTTTTCTCCCAGATTCACCACTTTAAATCTCATAAATCTGCACATTTTTTTAATCTAGTAAATTTGCAACTTTTTTCTCAAAATATTACCTGAAGTTACCAAATATAGTTCTTTGTCCGATAAAGGGTTAAGCAACTTAAAGGAGGACTGGTTGGGGTCAGGGGTCAGGTTGGTGCAGGTTGAGGTAAGGGGGACACATATCGACGGGGAACAGACTTTGACATAACACCGATAAGACACCCGGCTTATAAAAGAGGCCGGCTTTTATTTACTAAAAATAGTTTTTACACCCGGTTACTAAATGAGGCCGGTCATTAATAGGGGCCCGGCTTTAAATTGAGGAAATACGGTACGTTATATTGCCGATTTATACACAGCTGTGTTTGAAAGCAGCGATGTAGAAAAGTGGAATCTGTTCTGTCAGGTTCAGCAGAGTGTGAATGCTTAAGATACAGGTTGACTAAACTTTAATTAATTACATCAAAGCACTGCACACATTTCCCAGTTCCCATGAGGAATCAGGTTAAAAGCATTGGTTTTAATTACAACATTAACAAATATTACTCAGATTATTATAATTAAGATCGTTAGATAAAGGTGTTTACATGGACAATCCTACAATCAGAGAAAAGAGGTTGAGATTAGGTAATTAGTTTGCATAAAAATGTTGCCAGCAGGGAGCCGAGTCTCTGGTTTAGTTAGTGTTTGAGAAAGACGTTGTAGATTAACACAATGATTTATGAAAATAAGAAAAGAAAGCTTTGCCGATTCTGATGAGAGAATGACAAGGATAAAACAGTGCACGAATAATGCATAACAATGGAGGTTAAGGCGGATTGTAAAGATTGATTTGACAGATTAGTTTCCACAATACTACACTCACACTGGGGGAAATAGGAGTCATTCAATTATCATGAAATTGTGTGAAATATGGGATACAGTCTGTAACTGTCAGTCAAGGATGTAATGCATGCTGTAAAAATTTAAAATTTCAGGTTTGATGCTGCATTCTTTTCTTCTTTAACATATATTTTTTATTTTTTGATACAGGGACATTGAGTAGAAATGGGGGGAAGAGAAAGAGAAATGCAACAAAGGTCCAGGAATAAAACCCTTTTGCAGTTATATGTGCTGTTCCACCTACTAGTAGGGTTTAAATGGCCTGCTTTATCAACATTTATTGGCTCCTCAAACATAATACTTTCCGCAAGTAGACCACTTTGCGTCCTACATGAAACTTAAATCATTAAATGAGAAGTATTTAAAGGTCACTTTTGTATTCTGTAAGTGTCCCGATGTGCATAGCTTTCAAAATGAAATGTATTTAATCCAAACCATGATCTTTTTCCTAAACCTAACCACGTTGTTGTCTTTTCCTAAATCTGACCATGTAGTTTCAACACAAAAACCCACAAAACTGAAAGCAAAACCGAACAAAACTGCAACGGGACATTTAATATGCTGATACCAGCCATCTGCATGTATAGTAGGTGGAGCAGGCCCCTTCTAACCCATAATGTGAGGCTGATAACCACTGATAATGGCCATACTGGGGGCTGACAACATTTTGCAGAAGTCTTGGGCAACTGTTTATTTATAGCATGGTTATCTTGTCGAATTAGTCTCAGGGGGCTTTACAGTCTGCACAGCATCAGGACATCTTTTGTCCTCTTAGCTCTATGGAGTCTTGGACTATTTTGTCCATTTTTGAATCCTTTTCATGTCTTTTTGTGGCTTTTTTTGGTCATTTTGTGTCTGTTGTGTCTTTTTTTTTAGTTATTTTGTGGGTTTTTTTTTCATTTTGTCTCTTTTTTTTTGTAATTTTGTGTCTTCTGTGTCTTTTATGGTCATTTTGTGTCTTTTTTTCTCGTCATTTTTGATCATTTTTTTGACGTTATGAAAAAGTCGTGCTCCGGCGCTTTCGTGGACTCCAGAGGGTTAAAAAACTCCCAAAAAGAACTTTAATGGGAAAACGATTGGGAGACCCTTGGCCCAACCCGTTCTCATTTCTTCCTAACTTATTATATGTCACTTTTTCACACTGGGCAGCCACGAGTCTACTAGAATGGCACTCAAAGACCTCAACCAAGGCCAATGGTGCATTCACATGCTCCCCAGGTGGTCCCATTTGGGAAGATATTGGGAAGTTATAAAAAAAAAAAAACATGTTAGCTGCTGTTTCCAGCAAAGGAAATGAATCAGCTGAGCCATGAAGTGTTTACCACAATTTTCACTGACTTTCCAAGTTGTTGTTCCAACTTGAGTGGACATTCACATTAATATTTTCCCCGTTGGGTATAGATTCTTCCAATTATTCCAACACCACATGAATGCAGCACAAGGACCCTATCATGATTTGGACCTCTAGTTCTTCCTTGGCCTGTGCTTTACCCTTCCACCAATTTTCATAAAAATTTGGCCAGTAATTTTTTCTGTAATCCTGCTGAAAAACAAGAGAAACAGACAAACAAACCAAGCAGAAAACCCTGTGCAGAGCTAATTAGAAACAAATATAATTGGCTTACAACTGATCTCTCTGACCTTTAACCAAAAATACAAAGACCACCTTGTGCTTTGCAGCTACCATGTATAAAATAATGGTTAAAACACACAATAAAAGGACATTTATCTTCTGTTAAATTCAAATCTGTTGCGTCACTTCATGCATCATCACACTTGTTCATCAGCTGGAAGTAAAATGGTTATCAGATAAACAGTTTGCAAGGGGAAACAATGACCAGCCATTATTTTCGGTTGTGCTTTGTTTATACCCGAGGGTGAAATCCTTTCTCCCCCCTCCACAGGGAGGTCAAAGGTCACAGCCAGTGACCGTGTGATACCCTGTAGAGCTGACTGCGAGTCTTGGCTCACTGCTCTGCAGGGGGAACAGTTTGGGTCATGGGGAATAAAATCATCCTCAATTATCTCAAGCCGCCTGGGACGACGACACAGCAGCTGATGTAACTAACAGAAATACAACAGGGAGCATTTTGCCAGAGAATTAAATCAACGGGTTAACCTTTGCTCAAACTGGTGTAAATTAATTAGCTTGATTTGTGAGCTGGCTGCTTTATGGGCTAAAGTGATACTCAAGCAGGAAAAGGCACACTGGGGAAAAGAATATTTAAGCATATGGATGCTGAAGGAATCCAAAAAGAGAGAACTTAATTAAAATCACCGAAAATATGATTAAACATAAATGCACCGTTAAATACGTCTGTATTCATTATCGCAGCTGGAATCAAGCTCATAAACTTTTTATTATTTCTCAGTCTGGGTCTAAAATGATCTTTCGCTTTGTTTCCCAGAGATGCATTCACTCTTATATTCCAAAATGGTCACACAGGAATCCGTGAAATAGCCACGGATTTGCTTAACTCAAAATCCGTGGAATAGCCACGGAATCACTCAAATTTCCGTGAAACTGACACGGATTTCGCTACAATGCAAGTTAATGACAGTCATATCCCGTGGCTATTCCAACATACAAAGTGATTATGTACATTCACTGAGTGAATATTTAGAAAATAAAACATATATTTCTCGCTAGAAATGTGATCAAAATCCATTTTTATGCAGAAACTAAGTCAAAATATTGATTTTTCACTAAAAATGAGAGAACTGTCCGGCATGTTTTTTTGTTCTGACCGCCGGGACCTTGAAAGTCACGTGACTTGGAACAAACCAATAGGAACAAATATCCATTGAATATCCATGACTGTCATTAACTTGCATTGTAGCGAAATCCGTGTCAGTTTCACGGAAATTTGAGTTATTCCGTGGATTTTGAGCTAAGTGAATCCGTGGCTATTTCACAGATTCCTGTGAGACCAGGTTCTATATTCAGATTGACGACAAAATGAAATGTAATATGTAACTAAAGAACATCAGGCGAAGTGATCATGCTCCTGTTTTATTTCCAGCTGTGTCAGCTTTCTGAAGAGGGCACATACTGCCCGTGTCTTTCTACGCCTGCAGCTATCTATATGAACAGTCCTTTCTTTGCAGAGGACACAACCTGCAGCCAAACACACACACACAAACACACACACACACACACACACACACACACACACACAGTCACACGCACTCCTTAATTTCATCTCTGATTTGCAGGACAAGCAGCACGTATGTGATGCATGCGGAGTGAATCATGTGCTTGTTTGTGTGTGTGTGTGTGTGTGTGTGTGTGTGTGTGTGTGTGCTGAGTGGGAGGCAGCTTGCATAACTTTCCAGAGGTCAAACACTTATTGGGGGCACTGCGTGACACACACTCACACACAAGGTGTTACTCAGCTGGCTCGCGGGTGCGTTGGATTTCCTGGTAAATACACTGGCAGCCTCAAGTCCACAGTGAACAAAGAAACACATTTTGGTTCTTTCATAAAGTGTATTTTCAATTGAACCAGTATGTGTTGATGAATAATGCACTATTATTGAATTATGTGTTATAAAGGAATGCATACGTCAGATTGTATAGAAGGCAATGAGAAAATTACTCTACTTCGCACTTGATTTATTACCTCAGTAAACATTTTCCCAATGAGTTTATGGTCTCAGTCACGGCTGAACATAAAAATGTTATTGTTAACATTAAAACTACTTTACATAATTTTTTTTTTTATTAAATAAATATAAATGTATATATAATAAGTTAGGTATTTGTTATTTGTTATTGATTTTATTTATCTATTAATTTGTTTATTAATTTACTTGTTTTTATTATTATTTATTTTATCATTTTATCTATTCTTTTATTACAACCCATCTTTTTTGTTTATCTTTTGTTTGTTTATCCTTACTTTTCAACTATATTTGCAAATTTCTTGGGGCTAGGTGCCTATGGGAGGGGGGGTTGGTATCTGTTCTGTAGTATGTTGTATTTACTTGCAATTACTGGTGTGTGGAACAGTATTGTTTGTTTGTTTTATTAAAATGTAAAATCCAATAAACAGATTGTTTAAAAAAAACTACGTTACATAAATAATCAGAGCATGAATAAACAAAAAAGACAACAACTTCCATGACAACTTCCAACTCTCATTGATTGGGAGAAAATATATACTGTGTGTTCAATATAACATCTCGATAGAATGACGCTATAGCAAAATAAAAATGTTATTTTTTCTTGCAAAACAACAGATAACATTGAATGACAACCTTCCTAGAATATAATGGCAACTGCAAGATTATAGTCAAGATAAATAAACTATTGTTAAAGATTGGTGAACACTTATATCTCAGTTGCCCATTTTAAACGTGGGATTCCTCAGGGGTCCATTCTTGGCCCACTGTTGTTTTCATTCCCTCTTAGCCAGATCATTCAAAATCAGGGTATTTCACATCGTTATTATGCAGACGACACAAAACTATATGTCCCTGTCCAGTTCAGTTACTCCAGCAGCTTAAATAACCTCCTCTCTTGCCTCAAATGCTGGATGTCAACATTTTTAATCAAGCAATTAATAATCGGAGATCATAGTCACTGGCCAAATGAATTCTACCAGCTTGGATACTGGATGCGCATTGCAGATTTGTCTAATAAAAATGTAATTCTTGGGAAAACTGGGCTGCATAAAAATAAAAAAATATGGTGCTTTGTGCAACAGTTTGAAAAAAAAAAAACAGACACTGAGAAAACCTCACACAGGCTTCATAATGTGATTTAGAGTTTAATGAAATAAGAAGGATTATTATGACCTTGGGAGCTTTAAAATTAATATACATCACAGAAGAAGCAGTAGCCAAAACACATTTTTCATGGAAGCTTTTATAATTTAAAAAGGTGTGAAGTTAAGTGAGTCCAAGCTGGTCTCATAGCGATTCTGTTTGAGGGTGAAGTGGCAGTGAGCCATCGACCTGAGCAATGTTCAATTTACTGCAGCTAAATGATCCCTATCTTCCCCTCATTGTATTTCATATTACAGTCCCTCTCATTCTTCTTTCCAATTCATTAAAGCCCACATGACACATGCAGCTGCTGTCAGTGGGAAGATGTCCAGCATCAATGTGTGTGTGTGTGTGTGTGTGTGTGTATGTGTGTGTTTTCTCAGTGAGTGTTTCCAATTTGGGCCCCTTGCAGAGAGATAGCCTTCAGCGGTAACTTTGATTGAGTTGGCCTTGAAGATCAAGATACTGAAGGTGTACTTTTAGGTTGTGTGTGTGTGTGTGTGTGTGTGTGTGTGTGTTCTTGTACTTCCTACATAGTGAGGAGCAGAACGCGTTTTTACCCAACAGAGTGAGGACATTTTTGCAAAGTGAGCACATTTCAGCCGGTCCTCACTTCTTTAAAGGTTGTTGTTGTTGTTGTTTTAAGGGTTAAAGGTTACATGATAATGATAATTAACTGAAACTGTATTGTGTGGTTACAAAACTAACTAAAATTATGGTGCAAATGTCCTTCGTTTTCGTCTTTGTCAACTTTTTTCATACATAATGAAGATGGAGAAGACAAAGGAAATAAAGACAATAATTACTGTGACCTCTTTTAATCTCCCACCCAACAAATACCCCATTACAAAACACTAAAACTAATAAAAACTAAACTAAAACTAAAACATTTAAAAAAATAAAAAAAACTGAATTTGAAAACAAAAATTCACAACGAAATTTAAACTAAAACTAATGAAAAATCCAAAACTATTATAACCTAATTCACTATTCAAATGAGGGCCCTCACAAAGATAGAAGTACAAGAATGTGTGTGTGTGTGTGTGTGTGCGTGTGTGATTGACTCCTGTCCAAATACACTCCTAAGATCTCATCTCCCTCTCTGATGCTTTTGTTTCCGCCTCATTTTCTTCCTCACTTAGGCGTCTCTGCCCTCTGTCTTCTGATCTTTTTCCTGAATATTAAAAAATTCATAGATATTTGTTTACCTCACGTTTGCTGGTGGGATTTGAGGCGAGATAAATCTGGTTGTGCCATTACTGTTTATGCCACATGCAGCCATTTCCTCACTTCATATATTATCTGTGTTTAATTACCACTTTGTTGCTTGATCACAGTGGAGACAAAGAGCCAAGAGAGGAAACAAGCCAGATGAATCTAAATTACATTCATTTGAAATATTACCGAATCCCTTTCCCCTTATGGCCACATTTTGAATAAATGGAAGACGTCAGATTAGTGTTTAGTAATATAAACGGATATGGAAAGTTAGCTGTGTGATGAAACTCATTTTCTTCATGGGAGATCAAACTCCAATTTCTTTTCATCTGTGAGGGATAAAGTTTCATAATCACTCTCAATTTATGCTATAATTATTCATTTGGAATTATAATTATAATTTGAGTTAGAATGAGTTTTACACCATAGTTTTTCTGAGGAGTTAAGCAGCAGAAATCCATTTGATGACCAGATTATTTCAAAATCTAACAATGTGTTTGGTGTCTATTATCGGAATTTTTCTTATAATGCATGTTTTCTTTAAATGAAACTCGCCAAATTACACCATTTATCACAGCCATATATAGACCTACCACAAAAAACAGATTACTTTTATAATGGATAGTTTCATTTTTGACGGTCCTTGAATGAATCCTCTGTGACAAACATTTCCGCTGCAAAAGATGACCAAATCTAAACTGATATTTATCTAGTAGTGATACAATGCATCTATGTATACCATGGCTATCAAAGTTGGGCCCGCGGGCCAATTGCGGCCCTCGTGACGATTTTTTGTGGCCCCCACCTTGATATGAATGTTCAATGTCAATCTTTAACGTGTTATGTGTGGAAGGTCCCTTTAATTACTTTTTCTGGTCATTTTGTGTCTTTTTAAAATAATTTTGTGTCTTTTTTTAAATAATTTTGTATCGTTTTAAATAATTTTGTATTGTTTTAAATAATTTTGGTCTATTTTTGTATTTTTGTGTCTTTTTTGAATAATTTTGTGTCTTTTTAAAATAATTTTGTGTCTTTTTTTGTAATTTTGTGTCTTTTTTTGTAATTTTGTGTCTTTTTTAAGTAATTTAGTGTTTTTTCAGTCATTTTGTGTATTTTTTTTGTAATTTTTCAGTCATTTTGTGTCTTCTTTTAGTCATTTTGTGTATTTTTTTGGTCATTTTGATACTGCCTCCAGGGGCCCCAGGTAATTTGAGTTTGAAACCCCTGATGTATACTGTATTTGTCCCAATCAATTTAGTAAGAATTGCATTGTTAATCATCAAAATCATTTTATTCTGCTTTTGTCGTTTAAAATGTTGTCAAAAATAAGCTTTTTTACTAACCAGATCCTGTAAAAAAAACATTACATTTTACACTGGAATGTCATGAACTACTTGACTGAGACCAGCAGTCATGTAACAAAAATTGTGTGAAACTTTCACTGAACTGCAGGCCGTTTACACAGACCAGAGAGGAGTGGACAAGAGAGGTTGTAAGTAGAAGTTGAAAAAATTTCAATGATTTGTGCTTTTTTAACACTTGTGAGCCCTTGGAAAAATGTTTTATACATCGATTTAATTTATTACAATTATTTGTGAAAGAAAAATTGTCAAGAAGATATGAATTGTGTGTTTTTTTAAAAAGGTAAATAGCATGATAACCATGATTCATGGCTAGAAGTAGGGAGAACTCAAAAACGTCTTTTGTGCCTTGTTTGTGCCGTTTCTATAAAGATCCACTTACTTTTTTTATTACTTATATATTGCAGTGACATTCAAAGCCACGGTGAGTAAAATGTGACAGGAGCAAAAAAAGCCCTGAAATTGCTTTGACTTCAGTGGGTTAAGCTACATATTATTTGTATGAATGCCAACAGCAACAAAAGACTTGGCCACATTTGGTTTAAAGAGCCTTTTTTAAGGGAGAAGGTTGGGGTGGATATGTGCATATTTGTTTTCTGCATGATCTGCCTTCTGCCATACAGACATTTTTGTGCCACGCAATACACGGTGAGGTCATGCGAATGACGCGGCAGCTGTGTGTGAACTCAGCTGAGGTCGCCTGGAAACGAGATATTTGCAGAGATTTATTGGACAAGCGTGATTTGATCAGGATGATTAGAATCATTTTTCCTGCCCAAAGAACATTTACCTCATCATTGTTTTATTCTAGGCCATTATAAATAGCCATCCTGTGTTTATGTGTGTGTGTGTGTGTGTGTGTGCTGGTTTTTTTGGAAGCTTGGACTCCGTCAATTAAATTTAATCATCATTCTGGTAATTCCAATTAAAGAAACTCAAACATATTTGCAAAAGCTGTGTGTGTGTGTGTGTGTGTGTGTTTGTGTGTGTATCTGTGTGTGTGTGTGTGTGTCTGTGTGTCTGTGTGTGTGTATCTGTGTGTGTGTATATATCTGTGAGTGTGTGTGTGTGTGTGTGTGTGTGTGTGTATCTGTGTGTGTGTTTGTGTGTATCTGTGTGTGTGTGTGTGTGTGTGTGTGTGTGTGTGTGTGTGTGACAGCCGACTGTAGACTGTGTGTGCTGTCTGTCTGTGTAGAACTACAAGTACATGAAAATAATAAGTTGCCAAATTATCATCCACATCATCTTTTATCATGATTGCTGTCATCATCATCATAATCATTGTCGAGTTAAATGGTGTGAGTACGTTCTGCGACGTGCCTCTGTGTGTGTGTGTGTGTGTGTTTGTCTGGTCCATCAGTCAGCCAGCCATGGGGATCAATACAGTCAAGTACCAGTCTGATGGATAACACTGCAAGTATAGATCCAGGCTCTATGCATGTGTGTGTTTGCAGGGACTAGTGTTATTATATAGGTGTGTATATAGTAAAAAAAAATCAGTGTGTGTGTGTGTGTGTGTGTTCTTGTACTTCCTACATAGTGAGGACCAGATAACGTTTTTAACCAACATAGTGAGGACATTTTTGCAAAGTGAGGACATTTCTGCATTTTGGCCGGTCCTCACTTCTTTAAAGGCTTTTTTTTTGAGATTTCAGACTTTGTTTTAAGGGTCAAAGGTTACATGATTATGATAATTAACTGAAACTGTATTGTGTGGTTACAAAACTAACTAAGATATAGTGAAAATGTGCTTCTAACTTTTTTCATACAATGAAGATGGATAAGGCAAATAAAGGCAAACTTTACTGTGACCTCTTTCAATCTCCCACCCAACAAATACCCCATTACAAAAAACTAAAACTAATAAAAACTAAACTAAAACTAAGCATTTCAAAAGATAAATACTAAACTAAAACTAGCTAACACACTCTCAAAAAGAATTAAAACTAACTGAATTTGAAGAAAAAAAAATTAACAACAAAATTAAAACTAAAACTAATGAAAAATACAAAACTATTATAACCTTGGTCGGGAATTCACTATTCCAATGAGGGTCCTCACAAAGATAGAAGTACAAGAATGTTTGTGTGTGTGTGCATCTGATTGTGAAACTGGGAAAGTGAAAAGAGAGACGTTAGTCAGCTTTTTTTCTTTCCACTATTTGTGTGAAACATTGATTACCGCAGTGAGCAATCAGCAGCAGCAGCTTGAACCAACAGACAGACAGAGCGAACGCTTGAGTGTGTCCATTGACCGTACGCGCTCCATTAAGCACCAATCAACCTTCCCCGTGCTGATTAGTATTCCTGAAAAGTTCCAGCTACAAATCTCAGACATTGAATGAAAATAATAAGTTTGGTCAAGTTGTGCTGAGGATACAAAGCAGCTGCAGGGGGAAAATAAAGAAGAGTGAATGAAGCCACAATTGCTTTTTTTTTTTTTTTTTTTTTAACCTTGTGACCATTTATTTCACCATTCATCTCTTGGTTATTCAGTTTTTTTATGTGGTACAGCAGCAACCTTCATAATGTGGTTGATTCACAAGAAACAGATTTAAAAATGAATGAGATAAAAATGAATAGGCAAAGGCCAAACTATCCCAACTTTTAATCTCTAATATGGGTAAAAATTATTTTTAAAAAAGCTGATGTAGCTTCTGGGCATGAAAAGTGAAGGCAAAGTGGACTTGCCTTAAACCTGCATTCTTTCTAATGGCCAGCAGGGGGCGACTCCACTGACTGCAAAAAGATTGTATCGAAGTCTATGAGAACATTTCCCTACTTCTCACTTGAATTATTACCTCAGTAAACAGTTAATGGTCTCAATTGTTAGTTTTAAGTCCTCAGTACTAGAGATTTGTACTGTGGGTATCGGCCAATACCGAGTATCGATCTGATACCAGTATGTTATTTAAGAAAATATCAGCCTACACCTGTATGACTGTGATATGATTATCATTGTGGTAAGGCCTGCTCAGGTTAAACCCTTTGAAAAACATGAATAAATAGAGCAGATTCAAGCCATTTATTTTTTAAATAAAATAGTATACAAAACATTAAGTGCAACAGCAACTAAAATAATTAAATAAATCTGGGGGTCCGTGGGCTCCCCCGGAGAACATTTTTGCCCTAAAAGCCTAAATTTGGTGCCTCTCGCACATTCTTATGCCACTATTCCATCTTAATCATTGCATATTTTATAGACTTATTGTTAAGGAGAATAAGGGTTCTTCTATGTTTTATTCAAGGCATCATATTCTGATAGTCTTCTTGTAAATTCTGTGGTGGACTCTGCTAACACATCCATGTGCTCTTATTTTTGAAAGCTACACGTGTTTGCTTTTATTTTGAAGGCGGGTCTAACACTCGAAGTCAGAACTCGAAAGTCGAAACTTGGTGCTCGGAACAGCGCCACTGTTTTATGAGCTCATTTAATAAATTACGTGGTATCGGATCGGTGCCTGGACGCCAGTACTCGCGGAAACCGATGCCAGCATTTTCGGCAGTATCGGAGCCATTTCCGATACTGGTATCGGAATCGGAACAACTCTACTCAGTACAGCATGATGTTCATTTTCTAGATGATGGTCACATTAAGAGTGAAATAGACGTTAAAGCACTGTAATCCTTTTATCCTTGAATCTTGTGTAATCCCTACATTGTCAACAAGATATTGTCAATAAATGTTGACAGGCCAGCAGCTACGCGAACAAGTTGTTTTTAATGAAAGGGTGAAATTGTATTTACTTTTGCTTGCAAGCAGTGGAATATGTCTCCCCTTTGCAAAAAAACGGCAGGTTAAATACACCAGTGCTGAAAAGTTGAACAAAAAAAGGAAAAATGTCTGTCTGGAAATAACGTAAACCAACATAATGTGCACAAAACTCTCTAATTGAATAGATTTTGGGCCTGTCAAGATAACGTCAGTATGTTGACTATCGAATCTGTCCTTCTCTGCTGTCACACTGCTAAAATGGCATTTTCTTTCCTCCCAGGCAACACTATGCGGCTCATCACTGTCTGCACCCAAACTCTTAAAATTAATTTAAAATGACTACATGTGACATCGGCTGATAACCGTGAAGACTTCACTGTCAGAACCATGGAAATCTAAATCAAATCTGCACTCACCGAGCCTAAACAGCAATTTTCCAAGTTTATCGTCCTGCCGTGATAATGGCAATGTCAAAATATTCATATTTTTCTGACTTGTGTGCATGTGTCATCGTCTGCATTGATGTTCTTAACCATATCAAAAAATAAGCAATTAAATAAACAATTAAAACCATAGTAATAATGTAGAGCTGCGACAATTATTCGATTAATCGAACAATTATCGATTATTAAATTAATCGTCAACTATTTTGATGATTTTGATATCTAATAATTGGTTTGAGCAGTTCTTTTAAAGACAATAAGTCCAAATTCTCTGATTTCAGCTTCTTCAATGTGAATATTTCTGGTTTCTTTGTTCCTTTATGACAATAAACTGAAAATCTCTTTGGTTTGTGGACAAAACAAGAGATTTGAGGATGTCATCTTGTGGTTTGCGAAACACTGATTGATATTTTTCAACATTTTAATGACCAAACAACTAATCGATTAATCGTTTAAATAATCAACAGATTAATCAATAATGAAAATAATCGTTAGTTGCGGCCCTATAATAATGTACTACTATGTGTAGTGAGAGGTGTCATTCGTAGTGCAAATGTATATACAAAGAGGCTATACTACATGCCCATGGTGATAAAAAATAATGCAGTGGTGGATGTGACATTTTGCACAACTGAACGTTTCCATTCACATGATTGGTACTGAATGAAGTTAAAAACAAGGTATCATATGGATTACTCTATCGGCATTGCTATCACTTTAAAAATACATTTTTTTGTAATTTTTCTTAAAGATACCCAGCTATACCTACTTGAGACTTCACCAAACTTGAAAGTAAAACAATAAAAGTGGTTTTGAAGCCTGGAAATGCCAGCTTGTGTTCATCTACAGCTCTGCAAAAGATTTCCCCCATTTACTATCAGCTCTTTGATCAGTTCAGTGATGGTGACATTTACAGGTACGCAGTAAGAAACTCCTTTATGGTGTTAACTCTATGGAGTCTTGGGCTTTTTGTTACTTTTTTGTCATTTTGTGTCTGTTGTTGTGTCTTTTTTAGTTATTTTGTGTCTTGTTTTGGTCATTTTGTGTCTTTTTGGTCACTTTGTGTCTTCTGTGGGGTTTTTTGGTCATTCTGTCTTCTCATTTTGTGTCTTTTTTTGGTCATTTTGTGTCTGTTTAAAAAGTCATTTTGTGTCTTTTTTTGGTCATTTTATGTCTTTTTTTTGTCATTTTGTGTCTTTTTTTGGTCATTTTGTGTCTTTTAATAGTCATTTTGTGTCTGTTTTTGTCATTTTGTGTCTTTTTTTTGTCATTTTGTGTCTTTTTTTGTCATTTTGTGTCTTTTAATAGTAATTTTGCGTCTTTTTTGGTCATTTTGTGTCTTTTAATAGTAATTTTGCGTCTTTTTTGGTCATTTTGTGTCTTTTTTAGTCCTTTAGTCCAACATAAAATTTAGTTTACAGCCAGAACTTTAGAGGTAAATTTACAGTAGGGCTCTACGCTGCTTTGTTTTCTAGTCTGGATGTCATGGAGAAGTCTGGATTTGGAGCTTTTGGAGACTCCAGAGGGTTAAAGCAAAGACCTGGCAGAAATGTTACAGGAAGACAGCCTTTCATTAATCTTCATGTTTTTACCCAACATTGGAAAATAAATTCAACAGACAGCCTACCATATAACAACCCAACATCCTATTAAGCTAATGTGGGCGTCATGCAGGATCCTGGCAGGAATATTGTAAGCAAGAACAGCAGCTGATAGCTGGTATGATATTGCAATTATCAAGTTGGCATCCTCCGGCTCTTGAATCACTTGCAATTTAACAGTGAGCGATGTCTCACAGAAGTAATAATCATTTCAACAATTGCACTGAAAAATGTTCTGGAATAATGACAGGGCGCATGTCACAGTGGGCTGGCAACAGCTGGTGAGTGGGTGGGTGCCCAAGATCAGGGCTAGAAATCTGCAGCGACGATTGTTATAAATGTATCTGTCTTTTCATGATTTAAGTAAGTACCCATAAAGAACAAAAACAATAATTACAAGAGCATATATCAAGTTGGAGCATCTATTTTGCAGGTAAATATGAGTTCTTGAATGACGCATATGCATAGGTAGAACTTGACAGAATAAACTAAGGAACATAACATAAATTGTTCTTATATTTGACATGAAATGTAGCCATTTTTGCACCTTTTCTATGACTTTCTAGCTATATAAATTACAAATTTAAAAGGTCAGTTTGCCTCGAAAATACAGACAAAAATGAGCAAGTATGTATCAGTGTAAAGTAAAAGTCATCCCAGCAACTTAGAGGGTTATCTAGAGAAGTTATTTGAGCAATAAATATCAATTTAGGTAAGTGTGGCTGGATATCATCAAAAAAATGACAATACCAGTACCCTTTAAGTCAAGGGTCTCAAACTTGCGGCCCGCAGGCCAATTGCGGCCCTCGTGACGATATTTTGTGGCCCCCACCTTGATATGAAAGTTTAATGTGAGTTTTATATGAATGGCACTTTACCGTGTTGTGTGTGGAAGGTCCCTTTATTGCTCCAGCTGGAGCTCTGTTTCACTTGTTTCTATGACGACGTTAACAAAAAGAAAGGCAGCTGCTACCGGACCGTTTATTATCTGACGTATTGTTATTACTGGAAGAAGTAGAAATGTTATGTAATGTAATTTTGTGTCTTTTTTTTATAATTTTGTCTTTTTTTTTTTGTCTTTTTTTTTTGGTCATTTTGTGATTTTTTTGTAATAATTGTGTCTTTTTTAGTCATTTTGTGTATATTTTGGGTCATTTTGTATCTTTTTTGGTCATTTTGTGTCTGATTTAAGTAATTTTGTCTCTTTTTTTGGTAATTTTTTGTCTTCTTTTAATAATTTAGTGTCTTCTTTTAATAATTTTGTGTCTTTTTGTCATTTTGTGTATTTTTTTGTAATTTTGTCTTTTTTTAGCAATTTTTTGTCCTTTTTGGTATTTTGTGTCTTTTTCTAATACTTGTGTCTTTTTTAGCCATTTTATGTATTTTTTGGGTCATTTTGTATCTTTTTTGGTCATTTTGTATCTTTTTGGGTCATTTTGTGTCTTTTTTAAGTAATTTTGTGTCTTTATTTGGTCATTTTGTGTCTTCTTTTAATATTTCGTGTCTTCTTTTAATAATTTTGTGTCTTTGTTTTGGGTAATTTTGTGTCTTTTTTTTAATTGTGTGTCTTTTTTAAGTAATTTAGTTCTTTTCTGGCATTTTGTGTCTTTGTTTAGTAATTTTGTGTCTTTTTTTGGTCATTTTGATATTGCCTCAAGCACCTAGGTCATTTGAGTTTGAGACCCCTGCTTTAAGTGACAGCAATTGGTACCTTGTTTTCCTACTTAATGTGAATGGAAACCAGTTTATCTCCACCTTAAGTCTTCCACCTCACATGTACAAGATCAGATATGCTTGGTGGGTAGTCAAAACTTACCATAGAGAATGTTGATGAGGGAGATTGGCATGACCAGGATGCCTACGAGCATGTCCGCCACGGCCAGCGACCTCAAGAAAAAGTTGGTGGCGTTTTGGAGCTTCTTCTCCAGCGACACTGCCAGGATCACAAGGATGTTGCCACCAATCGTCAACGCGATGATGATGAGTATGAGCAGCGCTGGCCAGTTTTTCTCATTCATCGCCGCCTTGGTGACAGACTCCTGGGTGAAATTGTCCAGACCTGCGCTCATTGCTGCCGCGCCCCCAAGCCCTATCCATGACAGGGTTTGGTTGAGGTCCATTGGGTTGTTGCTTGGCCAAGCCATCTGACCGCCAACCTCCAGGGAGGAAGTGGTGGTGCTGAACCCGCCAAGTAGAGCCCTGGCTGGGCCTCCCATCCTAAAGAGACACCCTTACCCTATCGGAAGTTGAAAGTGGGTTTTTAATTCACCTACTTCACGAGCCAGAAGAAGGTGAAGAGAGAGCTGAGGTCAGCATTGATCAAGACTTGTTTGATAAGTTTGAAGTCTTCCAAAATGGATTCTTAATACCAACAACACCATAAATAAGGATCTGGGGGAAGGGGAAAAACAGGGGGAAGTAACTTTAGGGATTCGGGGTGACAGGGAAGAGGGGAGGGGATTAGGAGGACCTAGCTACAAGTGTTCTTGGGTTTATATTGTATTCCAATCAGGTCTCGCTAGCTGCAAACAGCTTTAAATTGTTCCCTGAGCTTTGAATCTCCCATTTCTTGCCAATTAGTCATTGGCGACAAGTTCTCAAAGAGTGCGCTGAGCCAAAATCTCTCGTGTTGCTTCCTCGTGTTCAGTCACATCCACCTCTTGATGAAAGTGAGAGTTTAAGAGTTTCTAGTTCAGAGCTGGAGATTGGTCTGCTCATATCCATGGCTGTTGTCTGCTCCCTCTGGCAGCTGTTTGCTTCTTAGTTTTTGGAGAAGTTTTGGTTTGAATCATCTGCATTCAGATGTAAATCTTGCTGCTGTGGTCTGCGGTATGCAACGTCTTGTACGTTTCTTTGCTCAGGTCAGTTGATGATCTGTGGAAGGAACCAATGGAAAAAAGAGATCAGATCTTTTGAACTCCCTTGCAGAATTTGTAATCACAGAATCATTCATTATCTATTGATATCGATCAATCAAACCTTCCTCTCTTGCATCTTCCTTACTATCTCAACATCCTTCACTTCATCTTCCAATCCTCTCTACATCTATCAATGCATTGATTTTTCTAACACCCCTTCCTTGCATTTACTTTCCATTACCAGTTAAACCATTACTGACTTTTATTTAATTCTTCCTTTATTACATCTTTTGACAATCTTGGAACCCAACCGCCTGGTCTGACCACAATTTAGCTTATGGGGGCAAATGCCAAAATTTGTGGGTTTCTGGTGGATTTCAGATAACAAATATCCAGACCAAGGCTTCCTCTTCCATGTCTCAGTCATAGATTAAGACACAAAATGACTAAAAAAAGACACAAAATGACCAAAAAAGACACAAAATGACTAAAAAAAAGACACAAAATGGCCAAAAAAGGCACAAAATTACTAAAAAAAAAAAGACACAAAATGAGAAGACAAAATGACAACAAAAATACACAGAAGAAGACACAAAATGACTAAAAAGGACACAAAATGACGGGAAAAAAAGGCACAAAACTATTTAAAAAGACACAACAAAAGACACAAAACTATTTAAAAAGACACAACAAAAGACACAAAATGACCAAAAATCTTAGGCTCAACACACAAGACCCAAATAAAATAGAGAATAGTAAAATCGAGTCCCACTAGAATAAAAACCAGAGTTGGGTCCCAGGATCACACACAATCACAAAATCACATTTATGTTGGTTTTTCTTCATTTTATTTTGGTTCAAAATGTTGATCCAATAAGTCAGAATAAATAAAATTATTATTATTAGGTCATATAGGTGAAAAAAATAACAACATGGCATTTAAACATTAATTTAAGTGGTGTATAAAGGCAGGATGAAAAGGATTCAGAAATGGACCAAATAGCCCCAGACTCCATAGAGTTAAGACACGAAAATGGAGTTGAAGTTTAAAGATCTACCTGCTCAAACACAATTGGTCAATATATGTGGGCTACAAACCGACTATAAATGGGAACCAGAACACTTCCAATACCAACATATTGTTCAGATTCTACATTTACATGGTGAATCTATTTATAGTGATTACTTCTTTGGATTCCTGTTCCATTTTCCATTGCTAGCCTCCCTTTTTTGCTCCTTCCCATCAAACTCTCCTGCAAATCATCCTCCCCCATCTACCCATCCTATCAACTCTTCTCCTCTCCTTCTTTGTTTCTTTCATCCTCACAGTGATTCTTCTTTTAGGAGACTAATTTATGATATTGTCTGCACCCCTTATAAAAGTTGGGGTCGAAAAGAACTACCACCAGTGTCAAACTGTACATTCATTTGATAACAACTGAAACCAAAGCCTGCTCAAACATATTTGGTTGATATACTTGGGCTACAAACTGACTACAAATGGAAACCAGGGCACTTCTGATACGAAAATATTCATTTATATGCTGAATCTATGTACAGCGATGACTTCTTTGGATTCCTAAGTTCCTATTAACCCATTTAAGCCGGGAAAGCATTATCGCATTTCTACCATTAAAACCGGGAAAGCGGACACATTATTTTGTAGTATTTGTAGTTTTTTCCATCTATATTCGGTCTCTTTGCCAATGAAATGCATCAGAATACATGTGGGAGTGTCGCAATGCAATATGGGACTTTACCACAACTCAAATCGTCAACAACAAAAAAAAAAAAGACACAAAATGACTAAAAAAAGACACAAAAAGTCACAAAAAAAACACAAAATTACTAAAAAAAGACACAAAAAGACACAAAATTACTAAAAAAAAGACACAATATGACACAAAATGAGAATACATGTGAGAGTGTCGCAATGCAACATGGGAGTTTTCCAGAACTTTGAAATCATGACCAAAAAAAGACACAAAATGACCAAAAAAAGACACAAAATGACCAAAAAAGACACAAAATGAGAATACAGGTGGGAGTGTTGCAATGCAACATGGGACTTTTCCAGAACTGAAATCATGGTGGAAGACGACTATAGCGGAGGGAGCTCAGATATAACAGCTATAAGCTCTCAAATATAGTAGTATATATATAGTAGTACAGTATAGTACTGTAGTATCTGCTACAGAGGCTGAAAAATCTATTATTTAGTAGGAAGAGTTGACACTTCTGTTGAATTTCCAGAAAAACTTCAGTTTTTAGGGGGTTATTTTAAAATCGCCCAGAGGTTTTACAGGCATTTTTCCCAGGCGTTTTAGGCCTAATTGGGTTAAATGCATCTTCCACTGCTAAACTCCCTTTTTTGCTTCTTCTCTTCAATCTCACCTGCGTTTCTTCCTCCCCTTCCACTCATCCATCAACACACCCTCTCAATTCTTCTCCTCTCCATTTTTGTTTCTTTCATCCTCACAGCAATTCTTCTTTTACGAGGCTAATTAATGACACTGTCTGCACTCTTTATAAAAGTTGAGGGGAGGGAATGACCATCATTGTCAAACACTACAGTCATTTAAAACCAACTGAAGGGGATAAAATGAAACGGAAGCTTTGATGTTTACACCCTCAGATCACAGTGTGCAAAAGTACTGGATGTCCTCTCTTACCCTTACCTCTCAGACATCTTGGTGATTTAGCACCTCATAAATGTCTTCAAGGGTATGTCTGGGAGTGTACTGTATGTGTGTGAACGTGCATGTGTGCACACACTAAAAAAAGTGATTTTCACCCTTAGTAAATGTTACATATATTATTTAAGCATATTTTAATAGAAAGTATGTGTTATTTAACTCCACCTATAAAATACATGTAATTTCAACATACATTGTCAGTATTATGACAATCTTATTTTATTTAATTAAATGTAGCTCGAAAAAAAAAAAAGAAATTTGGATGAATTTACTGTAATTGTCAGTGTAGACTGTTTATTCCATCCTTATGATTCTGGTTAACAGAATCTGAGCAGTGTGTTTCTGCTTTCTTGTGTTGTATTCATATATATCATATTAAAGTTGGTGGTCTACACACTGCAAAAAAAAGTTGGGTGAACTCAAAATTTCAAGGCAACAAACTTCGACAAAATTTTAAGTTGGACAATTAAACTAAATTTTTTAAGTTTTGTTTTTGAGTTTGGTCAATTCTGAATTCACATTTTTGTCAACTCAACTGTAAGTTGTACTAACTTGTAATTTTACATTGTAATAACTTTTAATCCTTACTTCTGCTAACTTCTGCAATGTGCTGAATTGGCACGATTGTAACGCCGCTATGAAATGTCAGCTAATGTTGCGACCACAATTTTGAGTTAGCATTGATACGCTAATGGCTACTCTTGTAGCTGTAACAAGCAGCGCCACTAGCATCAGTTAGCCGCTAGCATCAGTTAGCTGCTAGCATCAGATAGCCTCTAGCCGTTAGCATCAGTTAGCCGCTAGCTTTCGCTAATTACCGAATTTCGCAACAAAGAAATAAGAGTTAGCAGAACTATTGTCCCTTGTTGTGAACCCCAACTTAAAGATATAAGTAACAACAACTCACAAACTTGTTTTGAGCAGACAACTGGCTTCCTTTGTTGTGCTAACTTACATTATTGCCCTAAATGTCAATAATTTATATTTCCAAGTTTTACCAACTTAAATCACTGTTTTAGGCCAAAAAATACAAGTTGGCTTTTTTGCAGTGGTTCTCTGTCATGTATGATAGCTAAAAAATATTTAATTAGAATCAACTTAATAAAAAAAAGGTACAATTTAAACATTTGAATTGATTTGAAAGAGTACAATATATTTAAAAAACATACACAATTTATTTAAGTTAATTTACTGTAAAGTGGGTTTAATTTGATTTACTAAGAAAATTTGAGTAAAATGAACTCAAAATAATTGAGAAAGAATTACACAATATCATTTTTAAAAATGTACTTCAAATGTATAAGTCCAGTCAGCATAATAAAAATATCTAGATTCAGATAAAATGATTTCGTGCAACCACTTGTCATAATAAAATTATGTTCATTCAACAAAACATTTTTTTGAGTGCATATGTCGATGCATGAAGCAAACAGTAAGACAGTGCACAAAAGCTGTGAAATCAATGAGACATTTTTTAGAATGTGTGGGCTTCAGTTTAAGAATGAAATGTGTGTTTCCTTCTTCTCTGCATCCATATGTGTGTGTGTGTGTGTGTGTGCATTTGAGAGAAAAAGCCAGCACATCTCCAGACGGACCCAGGCCTCCAGCTGAGATAGTTTAGTGGGCGGTGAGTCTACGATAGTATCAAGCAGAGCACAATAGGCGTTGAGTGTGTGTGTATATATATTTTACTCTTTGCTGAAAGCAGAATAATAAAACCCCTGCTTTGCATTTTTTTTCACTCTGTGTGGGCACAGTAATGTCTGTATTGTTTAAAGTGAATCTAAAGCTTCTCTCTGTGTGTTTGAGCTTACTAATTTGTCTCTGTTTTGTTTTTGTTTATGTAAATGGCTGCATAGATTAATTGTCTATGGGTGATTATATGCAAGTATGATAAACAATGTAGATTATTCATGTGTGTGTGGGAAGGTCCTTGTAGAACCTGATAATGTAATAACTCCCTGTGAAGTCATAACTTGCTACTTTGGGATTTGTCAGAAAAGACACAAAATTACCCAAAAAAGAATCAAATTGACCACACAATGATCAAAAAAGACACAAAATGACCAAAAAAGTACATAAAACGGAGAAAAAAAGGACTCAAATTGACTACAAAATGACAAAAAATGACCACAAAAAGACACAAATTGACCAAAAGACACAAAATGACCAAAAAAAGGAAACAAAATGGGAAGGTCCTTGTAGAACATGATAATGTAATAAATTCCCGATAATGTAATAACCCCGACAATGTAATAAAAATCTGCACTTGATTCCATTAAAAAATTTAATAAAATAACTTCCCGATAATGTAATAAAGTGCATTTCCCAATAATGTAATACACTTTCTACCAATAATGTAATAAAGTATAACATTAATTGGAGGTTATTACATTATCAGGTTAGCCTTCATTTCACAAGTCCTGATAATGTAATAATTCCCCAATATTGTTAGTGTATACTACTGTGTAGGCAACTCTAGCTCAAGAGCTCTAGCGCCACCAACAGGTCAAAGTTGAATGTTTATTAACTTTTGACCCATAACTGGAACCCTTGGGCCAATCAGAGCTCAATGCATCCTCAATGGGGTTTTTCGGCCATATTGGATTTTTCTTTGATTTGATCAAAAACCTTCCATTATGTTATACTTTATTACATTATTGGTAAAAAAGTGTATTACATTATTGGGAAATGCACTTTATTACATTATCAGGTTCTACAGTCCTCATAAAACTCTTCCAAAACGGCCCATGTTACCTTTACGAAAAATTACTCGTATGACTGTTTTATGCAACAAAGTAATAGTTTGACACTTTGGGAACAACACTGCTGTTGTGACAAGACTCTGGGACGTCACTGTGCCCAGCTGTTGTTTGTCAAGAGATAGTTACAGTACATATTGTGGCCATCTGCAGTTCATCTTGTACGTTTCATGTTCTTCACTGATTCATATTAATATCCATGTCCAAAAGATGGATGGGAGACTTTCTTTGCATGAAGATGGATCGGTAAAACAACAGTGTTCCTCTGCCATCTGCTCATTTATTAACATGACAGACTTCAGCACGGCAACATTTTTCTTCTCTGTCTTTTTTACTGGTGTACGGCAGCTGCATACTACAACTCATAGGAGTCAACCCTTCTTTATAAGGGGGGTAAAACTTATTTTATACTTTAAAACTACTAATTAGACATCAACAGGCATGATTGCCGGGATTTGAACTTTCCGATGGTCCTTTATAGCAGTAGTTCTCAATCTTTTTGAGTCGCGACCCCCAATTTAACATGCATGTTGTCTCACTGAACAGAATCTCACAGTTCAGATCAGACAAACTCAGTTGATATGACAAATTTTGGACAAATAATGAAGTAGACAACAACTAAAACATCTCTCTGTCTGTGCATACATATATATATATTTATATATTATTGTCCTTTGCTATAAGTTTAAAGGTCCATTCTGACCTCCTGAGTGTGTAACAGTCAGCTTCAAGCCAGAGACTCCTTGGAAAGTAATAACTTGCTACTTTGGGATTTGTCAGAAAAGACACAAAATTACCCAAAAAAAGAATCAAATGGACCACAAAATGACCAAAAAATTACATAAAATTAAGCAAAAAAAAGACTCAAATTGACCACAAAATGACCAAAAAAGACACAAATTGACCACAAAATGATCTAAAAAAGACACAAAATGACCAGAAAAAAGGACAAAAAATGACCAAAAAAAAGATACAAAATGACCAAAAAAGACACAAAATGACCAAAAAAGACAAAATGACCAAAAAAGACATAAAATGACCAAAAAGACTAAAACACATTAAGGCTACGTTCAGACTGCAGCCTGAAGTGACCCAAATCCGATGCAGATCCGATTTTTTCAAATGCGATCCAGGCCACTTGGATATGTGGTCCTAAAACCGCGGAACGGCTCCACCGCGGTTTTGCTCCATCTTCTGCCCAGCGTCAATTCACACCGGGCGCGATACAGCCGCGGCACGGCAGCATAGCGAGCCGGTCGTATACACGAGATACACGAGATAACGAGAACACGCGATAATCCTGACCATACGGCTGTAACGCGACCGGTGGAAATCAGGCTTTAATGCTCGCGGCCACGTTTTCCACTACTTCCGTCAACACTGAGCACGCTCGCTGCGTGTGATGTCGTCGTGTCCTCCAATGCGCATGCGGGACACTTTTGGTACGTTTAAAGTTCACACTGGAGATCACATACAACTCGCATTTAATTGGAAATGTGAACGACCTTGCAAAAAAATTGCATTCCACAAAAAAAATCCGAATTGAGCATAAAGCCCTGCTGTCTGAACGTAGCCTAACACATGAACACTTTAACACAGTGGAGACAGAGCTGACTTCCAAAATGATTTGGCGACCCCCAGAAATCATCTCGCGACCCCAATAGGGGGCAGGACCCCAAGGTTGAGAATAGCTGCTTTATAGGATATGAATGTCTCACTTAGAAAACCAATAGAAAGCTTAAAATTTTTTTTTTCTGTCCAAATCACTTTATTCTACATGTCTCATTTAAAATGTCACCAACA
Source organism: Centropristis striata (assembly GCF_030273125.1). Taxonomy (NCBI): domain Eukaryota; kingdom Metazoa; phylum Chordata; class Actinopteri; order Perciformes; family Serranidae; genus Centropristis; species Centropristis striata. The sequence continues at coordinate 16,278,013 of NC_081533.1, forward strand.
ATAAACCATTTGTAATAACTAGATCCTGTTAAAAACATTACATTTTGTGCTCTTCAGCGACACTGTGAAGCCATGATTGATTCTACTGAGACGAACGGTGACGTGACAAATATTCACTGAAAATCTGTTTACACAGAGCTGAGAGGAGAGGACAGGACAGGACAGGAGAAGTTCAAAATTCAATATGTATAACATGTGGAGACCCATTTTCTTCTCCCAAAACAGTCACGTGACAAATATTCACTGAAAATCAGACAGAACTGCAGGCTGTTTACACAGATCTGAGAGGAGAGGACAGGAGATGTTGGAAGTAGAGGCTGTAAAAATGTGGAGACCCAATTTTTTTTTCCAATATTCATGTCACTTGTTGGCACAACAAAATGTTGCATATACGAATTCCATTTTATTCCAATTAAAAAAATATATATCAGTGAAATTAATCTTGCATTTTTAATTCTTTATGATTTATAAATATAACTTTGTTATTCTGCACAAAAAGACATTTTTGAGTTGTTCACACTTCTAGCCATGATTGTGCTGATTCCATAGAGCTGCAGGACTTTAATATATTGCAGTGAAATACAAGGATACAGTGAGTAAAATGCAAAAAGGGCAAAAAACGCCCTGAAACAGCTTGGGTTTCAGAGGGTTAATGCAGGTCATGTGATAACACTTGATGAAGAAAGCTTTGGAATATGACCAAAAGTTTTGAGAATACATAGCTATGTAAGTAGCTCTTGAGTTGAGATTTTTCATCACAGTTAATGCAACTTGTTGTTTGCATTAAAAAAGATGTTTTACTGGTCAGTTTAACCTTAGACCTTACAAAAGTGCTTTTTTCAAGTATTTTAAATCACTTGAATCAATTTTGAAGAAGCCTTCCATCACCAGGCTTCACTCAGTCCTGTTGGGTCAGGATAATGTTTTTTTTCCAGACACAGGAAGCTCACTGTATACTCAGAGGTCTATAGCTTTAGCCGATTAAAGGAAGCTGCTCCAAGCTTTCTATCAGGATTTATTGATTATTTGTCTTGTCTGTGTCTACGCTGGGAAAAACAGGAGTCTGTGCAACATAAAGTCAATACAAGTAGAGTGGTTGTTTTAAAACTATAGCCATTAATGAGGATTCTGCACGCATGATGGTAAACAACTTTAAGATTAATTTCTGGGGCTGAAACATAGGAACACATCTACTTGAAATAAGAACAGACAATAAGGATTTATATGTAGGGAATGTCTTAGTGTGTGTGTGTGTGTGTGTGTGTGTGTGTGTGTGTGTTTATCACAGTGTGTAATAGACAGGCTTGTAGAACCTGATAATGTAATAAATTCCCGATAATGTAATAACCCCGATAATGTAATAAAAATCTGCACTTGAGTCCATTGAAAATGTAATAAAACCCGATAATGTAATAACTTCCTGATAATGTAATAAAGTGCATTTCCCAGTAATGTAATACACATTTTTACCAATAATGTAATAAAGTATAACACCAAGCACCTTTAGACTTAAAGAAGCTATTGAATGCATTCGTTGTCATGGATACCTTCGTTTGTGAAAAACGGATGAACGGGTCGAAAGTTAATAAACATTCAACTTTGACCTGTTGGTGGCGCTAGAGCTCTTGAGCTAGAGTTGCCTACACAGTATCACCACTTGAACCCAAGTAATGGTGGTCTGCTGTTAAATTATTACAATATTGGGGAATTATTACATTATCGGGGCTTGCGAAATGAAGGCTAACCTGATGATGTAATAACCTCCCATTAATGTAATACTTTATTACATTATTGGTTAAAAAAAAGTGTATTACATTATTGGGAAATGCACTTTATTACATTATCGAGGTTATTAAATTATCAGGTTTTGTTACATTTTCAATGGACTCAAGTGCAGATTTTTATTACATTATCAAGGTTATTACATTATTGGGAATTTATTACATTATCATGTTCTACAAGGATTCTGCATGCATGATGGTAAACAACTTTAAGATTAATTTCTGGGGCTGAAACATAGGAACACAGTTACTTTAAATAAGAACAGACAATAAGGATTTATATGTAGGAATGTCTTTGTGTGTGTGTGTGTGTGTGTTTATCACAGTGTGTAATAGACAGGCTGCTTCCTATCTTCTCCTCTCAGGCAGAGTATCAGCATAGTTCACAGGGAACTGAACAGCACTGCAGGCGAGCCATTTAACCGGTCTCATAAAGCAGCAATACATCACACACACACAGGAAGGACGAAGCGGAGAGAGAGGGACTAGAGCGGATCGAGAGAGATAAAGGAAAAGTGACTTAGAATATAGGAAAGAGACAAAGACTCCACAGGACGCTAACTTGTTATTCTAACTATAATAATCTTTTTTCCTCGTAATGATATAGTCTCGAACCTGGTATGAAAACACACAGTTCATTAGGCTCAAACCAAAGATTAGACACGGCCTGCGGAGCGACTGCTAGCCAATCACATCGTCTGTAGATTATAATTGGTGCTGTGACAGTAGAACACTTGGTAGAGGGAGTAACGCGGATACGGTTCACAAAGAGCGGCGCAGCAGAAGCCTGGTTAAGGCACAGATGTCGTCGCTGTTGCTTTGCTTTTCACCGCGGGGACAAATTGCTGCCGCACTTTTGTTTGTTGAAGCCATTTCTGCTCGGCGAGATAAAACAGTGGAGGGTGGCGGCGGGGGAGCAGGGGGGGAGGGATTTTCTTCTGATTAAACTGCATCACAAAAGGCAAACAGCACGGTTTGAAGCTGAACATCGAAGGGTTTATGTTCCATATCCATGCACGCCACCACCTGTTAATGTATGTAAATCACGGGTCTCAAACTCATGGGCCAATTGTGGCCCTCGTGGCGATATTTTGTGGCCCCCACCTTGATATGAAGGTTTAATGTGAGTTTTATTTGAATGGCACTTTACCATGTTGTGTGTGGAAGGTCCCTTTATTTACTTTTTTTGGGTAATTTTGTGTCTTTTTTGCCATTTTTTGTCTTTTTTAAGTAATTTAGTGTTTTTACTCATTTTGTGAATTTCTTCAGTAATTTTGTGTCTTTTTAAATAATTTGGTGTCTTTTTTAAAATTAATTTTGTGTCTTTTTAAATAATTTGGTGTATTTTTTTGGGTCATTTTGTGTCTTTTTTGGGTCATTTTGTGTCTTTTTAGGTCATTTTTTAGCTATCTATCATTTAGCATTTTGGCTTCTAATGCTTCAAAAGCACACATAAGGCTTTCTGATGACCTATATCAACAGTCATAAAACATTATAGATGTGACTTTCATGCTTTATAAGTTCCAATTGATGCTATTAAAACAAGATTAAACCTGATTTTGTAATTATATTAAAATTATTATTATTTTGGTCATTTTGTGTCTTTTTTTTGGTAATTCTGTGTATTTTTGGGTCATTTTGTGTCTTTTTTGGTCATTTTTTAGCTATCTATCATTTAGCATTATGGCCCAATTCTGTGGTTTGGCTAACTGCCCGTTTTTTTGTTGACTATTCCAAACAAACTGCTGTTGCAACTGCATGAAAAGCAAAAATATATCACTTCAAAGCTTCCTAGAAAGAGCCAGCGAATGTGTCAAGTCACTGTTGTGGTATAGCACAATACTTTGGAGTCACATCTTGCTCAGCCACAGGGTTTTATAAAGCCAACACAACAACAACAACTTTGAGAAATGGCACAAAAGACCTTTACAGAAAGTGATGTGCTGCATTGCAAGTGCAACTTTGAGGCTCCAGTAAGTCCGAAATATTGAGCAGTTTGAGCCCGGTAGGTGCTACATGGGGTATGTGAGTGTTTTACAAAGTGTTGAAGGTGCAGAAAGAGAAACAGAGCAGAAATGTAAAAAGAGAGAGAGAGAGAGAAAGAGGAGTGAGTCAGAAAGTCTGTCATTGCAGTATCAGTAAATCTGGTCACTTACTTCTTCTCGCCTCCCGATCGATGGGCCCGACCTTTGCAGCCGTTTTTTTCATTACCGGTGGCGGTGGCGGCCCTTTCCGACGTTACCGCTCTCTTTCTCTCTCTCTCCCGCTGTATCAATCCCTCTGTCATCTGTCACTCCACACCTCCGGAGCGAGGGATCAGCATCATCCATCTGCCTGCAGAGGAAGAGGGAGAGAAAAAAAAAGACTTTTGATGCTCTTTTGTGAAACATTTCTGATCAAAACTGAGGTTAAAAGTGACTGTAAGCATCCTGGAACCACAGTGGCTCCTACACACAAACACACCCACACAACAACAACAACAACAACACAACTGAATGTACCATTAATCTTCAGCTCTTTCATCCAACACAAGTATTAGCACCCTCTGCATTATAAGGTTAGATTAGATAAATCATCCGGATTTGTAGCAGCAAGAAAAACCACGATGCAGCAGGAAAAACTGAATCCATTAGCTCATGTAAGTATGAAATGTGCGATATATAAATGACAAATGTAGTAAAAGTGTTGAATGGGTAAAGTATGAAAATCCATTAAATCAGTGCAGATAGTTTCCTGCAATAATTTGGTGCTAATTAGAGATTCAATACTAATGTCCTTGAGAGAAAAGCTCTATTTCATTTTTTCATCATTTTTTATTATTTCTTGGATTAATGGAAAATATATTCCTTATTCATGTGAAATGGTTTGTTAGCCTACGGACAAATGTTTCTAACTTTTCCGGGAACTTTTAAGGATTGAGGAAAAGAAAACACTATTTTTTACTAATATTTTTTTTATCATATTTTCTCCCTATGAGCCATTCAATATAAAAAAATAAATAAATAAATAAATTAAAAAGAAGAATGAAATAATTTGGTGCTAATTAGAGATTCAATACTAATGTCCTTGAGAGAAAAGCTCTATTTCATTTTTTATTATTTCTTGGATTAATGGAAAATATATTCCTTATTCATGTGAAATGGTTTGTTCGCCTACGGACAAATGTTTCTAACTTTTCCAGGAACTTTTTTAAGGATTGAGGAAAAGAAAACACTATTTTTGACAATATTTTTTAATCATATTTTCTCCCTATGAGCCATTCAATATATTTACACTTTATAATTACCTTTAGACATACAATTCATTGTTAGTGGTCCGCCATTATCACACATAGGAATAAAAATATGTATATATGAACAAAAATTGACTAAATGTGATAAAACCTATAGAGCATGTTCCTTTATCATATTCATTACCGAAGATAACATGCACTGTTATTATTAAGTTACTCACTGTATTTTACTGTTTACAGGGTTTCTTGTGCATTTTTTTTGCAAATGGCATAAAAAAGGTAAATACTTATATTACACATATCAACCAAACATTGAAAGTTAAAATCTGTAAATTTATAAAATAGGACATTAAAGGGTTTTTATTTTTAATTTATTTTTATTTTATTTATTTATTTCTTACAGTATATAGTGAATTGCTCAATGGTCTTCAATGTTAAATTATAGTGAATTCTATGTAAAAATACAAAGAATACACATTATATTGCTGAATGTAAAATTAAGGCAGCTTTCTGTTTTCTCACAGTAAAACTTTAAATTGAATGTAAAAACTTGAAAAAGATAAATAGTCTTGCAAGTTTCCAAACACTTACTGTCACTTTTAAATACAGATATTTACTGTCTATTATATGTATTTTTAAAGAAATCATCTGTAAAATAACTTACTAAAAAGCACATACAGATTATTTCATGACGAAGTGCAGAAATGTGACATAGATCTGGCACTACGGTTGACCTGCTGCATTCACCTGTGGCAATACTGTATGTTTGTCTTCCATAAAATGTCATACAAACACAGTGACATGAAGGATTTCAGAGCCAGATTGTTTGACAAGCCTCCAGCGGGTGACAAATGTGCCCAGAAAAGAGCCCCAGTGAGTCACTGTGACACTATTTTCTTGCAGGTCTAGCATAACAAAAACACACTTTGTGTCCCGGTGGCAAGCGATGCCCACCAGAGCAGGTTCAGAGTATCAGAGTATGGATTGTGTCGTTCTGTCACTCGGGTCATTTTCATCAGAGAAGGCGCTAAGCCATGAGGCCACCTAATGGACCGCACAGATGGAGAGACATTACAGGGACAAGAGGACGGACTGGGTGGGGTTTGTCGGGGCACTGATGGAGGATGATTGAAAGGAAAGAGTCAGGAAGAAGTAAAGGAGAAACTAAAGTTTTAGAAAATAATAACCCAGACCAGTTTTACTGTGGGGGCCTGTAGAACCTGATAATGAAATAAATTCCAGATAATGTAATAACCCCGATAATGTAATAAAAACCTGCACTTGAATCCATTGAAAATGTAATAAAACCTGATAATGTAATAACTTCCTGATAATGTAATAAAGTGCATTTCCCAATAATGTAATACACTTTTTTTTTTTTTTTTTTTCCAATAATGTAATAAAGTATAACATTAATGGAAGGTTTTTGATCAAATCAAAGATGGCGGAAAATCCAATATAGCCGAAAAACCCCATTGAGGATGCATTGAGCTCTGATTGGCCCAAGGGTTCCAGTGATACATCCTTTGTGAAAAACGGATGAACGGGTCAAAAGTTAATAAACATTCAACTTTGACCTGTTGGTGGCGCTAGAGCTCTAATGGGTGGTCTGCTGTTAAATTATTACAATATTGGGGAATTATTACATTATCAGGACTTGCGAAATGAATATTGACAGAAATATAACAATTTTAAGCTTTTTGGGGGGGTTATTTTTTCTAAGAGAACCCTTCGTAAAGTAAAAGTATACTTTCATGACACTAAAATGTTTCGCTGACTGGCATTTCTTACTATTTTCCTGGAATCCAGATGCTTGTAAGCCTCACATAACTGCAAGTACAGTTGATTTAATGCTGTTAAATTGGGCAATTTGCATATTGACAATAGCCTCTAAATACTGGTGATTGTTTCAACTTCCTTCTAAACCACTTTTTTCAGCTTCAGCTCACTCTGTGCACCTCACCTATTAATCTAAAATGTGAAAAGTTGACTACAGAGATGCTCAGATGAGATGAAGTGAGTAGCAGGCGGGGGAGAGAAACAAACACAGAGTTAATGAGAGGCGGGAGTGTAGCGCCGAGAAACAAAGCGAGTAAATGTTGGAGCTGCAGTGTCATAACTTTTCATTAGAGCGATGAGGGAGAGTCAACATCAGACTTATTGCGCATCTATAATGAGAAAGGGAAACAAGGATTGTAGATTGTATTTTGTATTTGTGCAACTATATTTTAATGATGTATGATATCATTTGTTTAACCTTTTGTTATTTTTCTTTGCAATAAATTAATTTCATCATTCAGTATTGCAGGTTTTCCTCAAATAACCTGTTTTTGATCATCATACATCCTAATTTTTTGTTTTCATTTCTTACTTTTTGAATAAAACTCCTTTTTTATCACTACACTTCTAATGCACAAGGTCATTTTCTACCCATGTTGTGCATTAGAAGGTGTTTATATGTTGTCACCAATTTAAAACCTGACAAAGAAGACACAAATATTAACTATCCTATTTTGTTAAATTTATGTTTTTCCAATGGAAATTATTATTTGGTCACACTTATAAGTCTTAACTGTTAAAATATGTCATTTTCCAATGTAACCTGGTGGTTCTAACAACTCTTTTAAAGTTAAACCTTCAAAATAAGACAAACATAGTTACACATATACTCAAATTGTTAATTTAGTGAATCACTTTTTGTATCACTACACTTCTTATGCACAAGGTCATTTTTGACCCATGTGTGTAAACTTGATGTAATAATACAAAAACTATTTTCCTTCATAAAGTATGAAAGGAAAAATGGATATAATGATCTGTTGTAATGGAAAAAAAAGAAGAAAATTCAAACACACAGCCAGCATTAAATAACATGGGAAAGGAATGTGGGTCATTTTTTACCCATGTTGTGCATTAGAAGGTGTTTATATGTTGTGCATCAAAGGGTTAATAAACCAAGAAGGGCAAAAATTACAATATAAAAGATGATGAGAATGCAGAAAATGGTGGACTACAATTTTTAAGCCGCGTGTTTGCCATTTTGGAGCCGGAAGTGACCATATTTGGACGAAAGTGTGATCTCGGGAGGAGGACACTATGGTTTGCAAAGTGCATCCATGACTTAAAATAAAACAGCCAATTCCTTATAGGGTGCCTTTCAGTACAACTGAACGCGGAACAAGACATTTTTAGGTGACCCAAATATTATAATTAACTGAAATATCACTTTCTAAGATGAAAACACATTATGACATCAACAAATAAACATCCTGCTGTGTTGAAGAAGACTTGCAACTAATAATTGACACCATAAACTTGTTACGAAAATGTTTATTTAGGTAATAAATTAAGTGAGAAGTACTGTAATTTTCTCATATACTCTCTATACAATTTCACTTTGCCCCCTGCTGGTCATGGCCAGGCTTAAGGCACTTCGCATTGGCTTTAATTTTCAGACCCAGAGGTTGCAGCTTGCATAAATACAAAAAGGGCAGAAAACAAAGTTATGTTTCTGTCTTTTTATGTACATATTCAAGCTTTTCCATTGGTGCAAATAGCATATATACCTGATGAAGGCCCAAGTTATATGTCAACTTTATCTAAACCTTTATGGACTGTATGGTGAGCCGTAGCAATGCTACTAACTATATTTACTTTAGAATGGCACTCATGGGAGCAAAGACCTCCAACAAGGCCACTGGTGCATTCACATCCTCCTCAAATGGTCCCATTTCTAGAATTGGGAAGTCCCACTTTGGTGTATTCATGAGCTTTAAGGCGTAATGTGGAAATAACATGCTGAGAGTGCAAGCAAAAGCTGGATTCAGGTAAGCTATGAAAAATGATCAGGAACTAATTTTTCCAATTACTCTGACACCACATGAATGCAGCACAAAAGCCCTATCTGGCAAATAAAACAGAGTGGAGTATCTTAATTAGAATACCTCGTAGCTTCAGCTGCTGCAGATTCAAAGTTGTTTCCCTAACAACGACAAATTGATTCATTAAAAAGCAATAAAAAAACACACAAATATCCTCGGTGGCCAGCAACAATGAGATGCCATGAGTTAATAATCCTGTCATGTCCTCTTCACGATATATTCTCATTAAGGGAGTTGAAGGAAAACGTGCTGATTCACATTTCATTAGCGGACAATTCTGAAACTAAAGTCCCCACTTGGATAGCGTATGGCGTCGGTCCCCTGTTGGCACTATAGGAATGTATGTATGTGTGAGAGAGAAAATGAAATCCAATCAAATCAAACTTTATTTATATAGCACTTTTCATACATATAAATGCAACACAAAGTGCTTTACAAAAAATAAGAATAAAAATAAATAAAAATGACAAAACCCACCCCTCCCTTCCCCACATACACATCTGTATGTACACCAAGGTTATACTAGTTTTGGATTTTTCATTAGTTTTAGTTTTTAGAGTGAGTTTTCTAGTTTTATTTTAGTTTTTAGTTTTTCAAAATGCTTAGTTTTAGTTCAGTTTTTATTAGTTTTAGTGTTAGTTTTAGTTTTTTTGTAATGGGCTATATGTTGGGTGCCAGATTCAAAGAGGTCATAATAAATTTTGCCTTTATTTCCTTTGGTTTATCCATCTCAGCCCCAATAAGGTTATTAACTCTTACAGTTCTGGGTGTTTTGAATTTTGGTTCGAGTGTAGACATCCCAGTCTCAGTAAACATATTTACCATGTGTTGCATGTTAAAATAGAAACACTGAATTATGAATGAAAAAAGTTGACAAGAACGAAAACTAAGGACATTTTCACTATAATTTTACTTAGTTTTGTAACCACACAATACAGTTTCAGTTAGTTATCGTTTTCTTAAAAACTCTAGTTTGTATTTTTATTTCAGTTAACGAAAATGTTTTTTCAATTCTAGTTTTCGTTATTTCGTTAGTTTTTCGTTAACTATACTAACCTTGATGTACACCTACACAAAAATGCACACACACGCACATAGACATGCACGCACACAAACACACACTCAGACTCACAAGAAAAACAGGAAGCTGAAAATGTGTAAAGAGTCAAAGCAGCAAAGTTTATTCTCCGCTGGATGATGTAAAGGCCATTAACACAAAGCTGCACCGCTAATGTGATCCCACATAATCCCTCCATCTGTGTGTGTGTGTTTGTGTAAGAGACAGAGAGGGGGCTGGGTGAGTGTGTGTTACTGTAACTCAAAGATATTGTGTCTGCCAACTGCTGTGGAGGACCAGAAGAAAGGAAGAAGTGAAAAAGATGAGTGTCGGAGGCAATGCAAGGCAGCGAGTAAAAAATTGTGCAGACAGATAACAGATCGCAGCGTGTTCGCTCTCAGACACGGCGGAGAACAGAGCGCTTCGTGAATCAGTCGAGAGACTCCAGATTATACAGAGTACACACGCAGACGCATACAAAGGCAAAGAGGAGGAGAAAGACGAGCCTCCGGGCGCCGCAGAGAGAGAGAAACCGTCTGAGAGCAGAGAGCAGAGAAGTCAGAGATTCAAAGGATACAAATGATAGATGATGACAAAGCGAGAGAAACAGAGTGAGGGAGAGCCAGATGGAGGGTTTTATATTACTATTGTATTTTAAAAGAGCCACAGAATAAAAAGTGAGGAAGGAAGCAGAGGAAGTTAGGACACAGGAGGAGAGGTAAATGGTGAAAAAAAGGCAGGAGGGGGAGTCTAAGTGGTTAAAAAGAAAGAAAAAAATCTTGGAGGAAAGGTAACAGAAGAAAAATTTGTAAGAAAAGAGGAAAAGATGGGAGCAGCAAAGGAGCAAAAGAGAGGAGGTAGCAGCGAGAAAACAACAAGGGATAGGATGGAGGAAAGACTGAATACAAAATAAGATGAAAGAAAGGAAACAAAATAACTATAGAGAGGGAAACAATGAAAGTAGAGAGGAAAAAATTGAAGAAGGGGGCTTCGAAATGGACATAAAAGAAGAAAAAGCGAAGGTTTCAATCAGGAAAGAGAGAAAAGGAGATGAAAGATAACGTTATTTTTTGCACATTTTGAATGACTGTGTTAGAAAAGCTGAATGGATAAATCAAAATTTGATAGAATTTGGTGCAAAAAAGTCTTACTTCTTACTTATTTCCAAACCATATATTTTAGGCTGATAACTGATACAACCCATTTAATTGCATGATGACATTTGAAACAGATGTATAAACTGCATTTGAGAAAAAAACGGCACTACAAAGTCCATTCAGGACCTGTTCTGGGTTTTTTTTCTGAGCACTTTAAGTGCTTTAAGTCACACTTTTTCATTGTAAAGTGGAGCTGTGGTGAGATTTCTTTTCTCTACAGCTCTTTCCAAGGTCAATAATGAACAGCTTTTAAACCAGCTTTGATAAGAAGTGTATAAAGTGCTCTACAACTCCATGACAACGGCAGGTAAACTCCATATCTGCTTTTGAAGAAGATATAATATGATTGAAAACATCTTAACATTAAACCCCCCTGAACCCCCCGAGCAGCTTGAGGGCGTTTCTTTGTCACATTTCACTCACTGTAGCCTCGTTTTTCACTGCAATATACAACATTTATAAGTCCTGCACCTCTATGGAATCAGCAAAATCATGGGTAGAAGCGAGGAGAACTATGAAATTTGTGCAAAAATGTATTTTGTACAGTTAAAATGGTATAAATCATAAAATAGAAAAAACACAAGTTGAATTTCTTTGATAATTAATTTTACAATAACTGGAATATATACAATATATCTTTATATCTAAGATTTTCCCAAGTGCCCACAAGTGTTAACAATATTGAAAAACAGATGGCTCCATATTCTGTACATATTGAACTATTTACATTTTTAAAACCTCTACTTACATCCATTCTTGTCCTCTCCTCTCTGAACTGTGTAAACCAGGGGTCTCAAACTCAAATTACCTGGGGGCCACTGGAGGCAATATCAAAATGACCAAAAGAAGACACAAAATTACAAAAAAAAGACACAAAATTACAAAAAAGACACAAAAGGACTGAAAAAAACCACTAAATTGCTTTAAAAAAGACACAGAATTACCAAAAAAGACACAAAATTACTAAACAGCAGTTAAAACTTCAGTGAGGTTTTATAGCGTACTGTTGGTCACAGCTCAATCATTCATGACTTCAAAGTTGTACTGCAGAGCACAAAAATGTTATGTTTTTTTCAGGATCTGTTTAGTTTATTTTTGGCAACATTTTAAATGAGAAACGTCATACTATATCTTAGATTTAAGTGATGAAATACCAGTGTTTTAACTTTAGATATAGTTAATTTTTTTTTCTGATTGAAGTGTTCATCACACCAGATTCAATCAAGAAATTAAAATTTTAGAAATTAAAAAGTTTGGAAATCAAAAGATCTGACGAATATTTCTGTTTTTTCACTTTCTAGCTATGATAAATGGTGTAATTTTGGCTATTTTAGGACAAGAAAAAATGCCTTTGACGGAAAGCAACACAATCTAAATCAAGGGTCTCAAACTCAAATTACCTGGGGGGCGCTGAAGGCAGTATCAAAATGACCAAAAAAAGACATAACATGAAAGAAAAAAAAGCTAGTTACTTAAAAAGACAGAAAATGGCAGAAAAATGACACAAAATTACAAAAAAAGACACAAAATGACCAAAAAAAGACACAAAATTACTAAAAAAAGACACAAAATGACCAAAAAAGACACAAAATGAGAATACATGTGTGTCGCAATGCATCATGGGACTTTTCCAGAACTGGAATCATGGCGGAAGACGACTATAGCGGAGGGAGCTCAGATATAACAGCTATAAGCTCTCAAATACTTTTTGAATTTAATTTCTCTCTGCTACAGAGGCTGAAAAAAAGACACAAAATGACTGAAAAAAGACACTAAATTACTTTTAAAAAAAGACACAAAATGACCAGAAATACACATTATTTTAAAAAAAGACACAAAATTATTTTAAAAAGCCACAAAATTATTAAAAAATAAACAAAATTATTAAAAAAAAAAGACACAAAATTATTGAAAAAAGACACAAAATTATTTTAAAAAGACACAAAATTACCAAAAAAAGTAATTAAAGGGACCTTCCACACACAACACGGTAAAGTGCCATTCATATGAAACTCACATTAAACTTTCATATCAAGGTGGGGGCCACAAAATATCATCACGAGGGCCGCAATTGAACCGTGGGCCGCGAGTTTGAAACCCATGATCTAAATGATGGGAAATAAACCTCATAATGGATTTACATCCCCACTGCAGCAAGACGCAGGCTCCAAATTGCCTCAACTGTGGTCTATGAGTTAATTTGACAAAAACATATTGATGTTTAATTCGTTCTTTCAGTTCATATAGCTGGAGTCCCCACTGTGCAATTTGTATTCTTAACCCCACGGGAAGTAAAGGAGGCATGAAAATACAGCATCTTTTATTGCATTGCATGTTCAAAAAGGGAAAAAATACACACACACACTTGCAAACAGAATTGTATAACCACTCAACCATGTGAAACACACACACACACACACACTTGAGCAGGAGAAACTCATTATGTTTCCTGAAAGGCCTCTTGGCTATTAATCAGAGACGGACCTCCCCATACGTTTATCAGCCGGTATCAGTCAACTGAGAGACAGACTGTAAAGAGTAACTGAAACACAAAGGGAGGAGGTATTAAGCGAACATGAAATAGGAATCTTCGAGGCACCTCGCTGCTGAAAGAGATTAATTAGGCTGCGGATAGAAAGAGACAGAAGACGGATTACAAGTGAACTTTAGAAATGTCATGAAAGAAATTGCAAATCAGGATCGCCTGCATGAGCCGAAAACAAAACAGACGGACAGGTACATTT